>NC_142951.1:36939844-36962344 GCF_046866305.1 Octopus bimaculoides | reverse complement strand
ACGTGTGATCAGTATTTCACTGTATATTGCACCAACAGCTGTAATATTTATATAGGAAGTTCGAAGTAGACGTGTATGTTACTGTATTGTATATTTCTTCATGTGATTAGTGCTTGAATATATTTTTGTAATACTAGGGCAGCGAGTTAGCAAAATCGTTAGCACCTCCCACGAAATTGCTGGTCTCGTGCCAACATTTGCATCATCATCATCATCATCATCATCATCGTCGTCGTCGTCGTCAGCGAGCAAGATATTTAGCACGCTGGACAACATGCTTAGTGGCAGTCTTTCGGATTTACGTTCTGAGTTCAGATTCCGCCGATGTCGACTTTGTCTTTCGGGGGTCAATAACAGGGGTACCAGTTGAGCACTTCTTTCAGTTTCTGTCTACCAAATCCACTCACAAAGCTTTGGTCGCCCTGAGGCTATAGTAGAAGACACTTGCTGAAGGTGCCACACAGTGGGACTGAACCCAGGACCATGTGGTTGGTAAGCAAGCTACTTCCCACACAGCCACTCCTGCGCCTATAGCCACTCCTGCACCTATGAATCACTCCTGTACCTATGAATATATTTTCACATTTCTCCTGAAGCTGATTCTGACATCTTCAAAAGCCACAACTCAATCAAGATGTCTAAGGAATTCTCAGAAAGACTTCGGTTAACTTTTACTTGAAAAATAAAAATTTTGAACAAAAGAAAAAAAAAAATACAAACTTGAAAACGAAAACAAAATAAAAAAGAAACATTCTTGTATTTTTTTTTCTTGGTATGACTGATAAGAAAAGATTTCCAAAGGTCTGTAGCTTTGGAAACGCGCCAGTAATATCGCTATTTCGTATGACCATCATTCTAGCAAACAGGTTAAAAGATGTTTTATTCTAATGATTTCTTTTATGTCTTGGTATTCTTTAAGAATAGAAAAGGATAGCAGTGGTAAAAAGCACTCAAAAGGTTGCATAAAATAGTCAGGTGAGACGAAACTGATATAAGAGTTACGGACGGCGAATTACGTCGAAAACGCGAAAAAAGAAACCTAAAAAAACTAAGAAAGAAAATGAGAATTCAAAAAATTTGCCTTTTGTGGTTTCATTCTTTTAAACTTTTATTCCTGGAGATTGGTAAGGTAGTCACAGACTCTGCTACTGTGAAATAGAACTATCAAAAACATGTCAAGTCTGCATAAAAAGGCAGTGTAGGGTTAAACCTTATCTGGCAGAATCGGATATCGGATCACCATACTGTGGGAAAATTCTCTCGGAAACAATGCTTCAAAATATTAACAGTAGAAGAACGGTAGAAGAAGTTGAATATAGATATTGTGAAAAACCAATTTCCTTGGATATGGTATTATGTGTGTGCGTGTGTGTGTGTATATATATATATGTATGTAGTATATATATATATATATATATATATATATATATATATATATATATATATATATATATATATATATATATATATATATGTATATATATATGCACGTACCTACTATATACACACACGTATATGTATATGTATGTGTGAGTGGGTATGTACCTTTGTTAGCATACATATGTATAAATTATATGCATATATATAATATATACATTTATGTAGGTACATGTTTTATAAAAAAATAAAAATATATTTTAATATATTACCTTTTATCTATCTATCTATCTATCTATCTATCTATCTATCTATCTATCTATCTATCTATCAGTATATCGGTATATCAGTATATCAGTATATCGGTATATCTATCTTTATATGCATGTATATAGATTACATACGTTCCTTCAATCAACATGTATTCTTCGACCTCTTGGCATTTCATTAAAATCTCGGGTTTACTATTTTCCTGTCGGCATTTCTCTTAGACATGGTATACTGGCCAAAATCCGCCCTTCAGCGGATTTATTCATGCTTAAAATGCCTTTTCTTTTCGAAATAATTTCCCTACCTACTACTTAAATACGCATACACTCAGAGATGAACACATATACGCATATATCTTTATGTACATTTATGTACACACACACACACACACACACACACACACACACACACACACACACACACACACACACACACACACATACATATGTGCCGTAAAAATAAACTATATATATATGTGCTAATTTTCTATCTATCTATCTATCTATCTATCTATCTATCTATCTATCTATCTATCTATCTACACTAAAATTCGATTAGAGCTCAGAATACGGCAGCGAAAGTTTATTTTACCAGAAGCAGATCAAATGAATTAGTTGACAGGAAAAATACAAGGACGAAAATGATACAGTAAATATTTCGAAGCGTGCTTGCGGGAAGTTATTAATTCAAATCTTTAATATAATAGAAGTCAGTGAATAAAATGAAAAGTTTCTCGGTTAAACACAAGCTACATCAATTCTTTGAACGGGACTAAAACATCATCGCGCTGCTTTGTTACATAGATTTAAGAATCACTGTTGATACCGACTTTAGAAGAGTTATTTCTTTTTAGATATTACTTTAAACGTGGACACAAAGTCTGCTCTTATCGAACACCTAATGAGAAATTATGTTATATCAATATGATTTGAACTCAACTGCGAATTATTCAACGAAATTTAATTTCTAATTTTATTAAACCTATCTCTTCACTATCCTCGGATGAAGACACATTTTAGTACTTATCATAATACGGCTTTATAAAATAGCGGCGTTTCAGAGAAAATACAATACATGGCCACTCAATCTATCAAAGCGTAAGAATAGATCTAGAAATATCCTGTCGTATAATACAAAATATTAGAAAGAATTTCTAAATTTAATTTCTTTTCACTTCACGATAGAAGCGAAGCTGAAGGTAATTATTCTAACTGTAAGAATTTTGTTTGTTCAATCAATCGCTTCAATGCCGAAACACTCTGCAAGAACAATCATTTAAAATCTCTTTGTGCCTGTAATTGTATTGCTTCGGACAACTGTCCACTTAATGTTGTCTTTCGAAATCATTGGTGAATTACGTTAAGGTAGATAGAGTGATGATCGTACTCTGTTTAAGAATTACATGGGATTTACTGAGAAACATTTCAAATTACGTTATTACCAACATAGATACTCCTTCAAACATCCGGAGAAAACTTATTCTATAAGTTGGTCCAAGAACATTTGGTCCTTGAAAGAATTCACTCATGGCGCTTTTTACAGGACGGGAACACACAAAGTTTGTTCTTCTTCGAAATTTGTTTTGTTACTACATTTAACTGAGAAACTTTTCAATTTTCGTTGCCGAGACTCACAGGCGTTTGAGGATTGGTCTCAACCACTAAGTATGTATAAACACACTCCTAAATATCTATGTTGTAATTTTCTTCCTTGTCTCCCTCCAAACATCAAATTTATTTGATCTTCTGGCAAAATGATTTTTCTCCCCAGCCATATTCTCATATTTACTCGACTCACCACGCTGCATTTGTTAATAAAGTCTTGACACGTTTGACTTATTTTCCTTACACTGGCTGGCTAAATAGTATATCCGCATATTACATTCTGCCGATCATTTTAAAAATATATATTCTAAAAATCTCCTTCACTCCATTCTTAACAACTTCTTTGTAAACTTTTTTTTTATATTCATATTCGTAAAGTGAAACAATGTCCTTTTATTAACGCCATTTTGCACATATCGTTGTATTGAATTTTCTTATTTTTCAATATTCCTATTTTCAATTATTTTCCCTGTTTTCTTTTCCCAACACCATAACCACATACTCACACATTTTGTTCACATTTTATATTTTGTATTTCTTGTATTTACTTGTGTATAAGGGTTATATGATCAACCAATCAGAACATTTTGCTCCAATAATATTAACCAATGGGAGTTTGTCCAAATATTCAGATAATTATACTTCATTTCCTCAAAACATTTAATATTTTCATCCGAAGATCGATCAGGACCGACAAAACAAGAAACTCAGAGTTATGAAGTTTCTGCTTCAAAAACTATGTATGTATGTATGTATACAAACATATATATATATATATAAATATATATATATATATATATATATATATGTGTGTGTGTGTGTGTGTGTGTATGTGTGTATGTATTTATATTGTGTGTGTATGCATGTGTCGTTATTTTATAACAAGTGTACGCATGTATAATACTCTGTTTCTCAGTCGTCTCACACATACGCACATATATACATATATTATAAATACATACATACATATATATATGTGTAAATATATATACATAAATGTATATTTATATGTCTATTCATATGTATATATATATATGTATATATATGTATGTATATATACGTATAAATACATATATACAAATATATGCATATATATATATGTATATATATATATATATATATCTGTCTATATGTATACACATATATTCTGTAGGCAATTTTAAATTGAAATAGAGTTCTTTCTTTGTTTTTCTCTCTCACTCTCTTCTCTGTCTGTTTATCTCTTTCTCTCTCTCCCTCCTCTCTCTCTCTCACACACATACATCGACTCTCATTTGTCTGTCGAGCTTGTTTCATATTTTAATTTATCAATCTGTTTGTGGACCGGCCTAAACACATACTAATGTGTGTAATACATTTAAACACTCGCGCACGCACCACATACTGGCACATTCATACCTACACACACATAAATATATACACACATAAAGATGCGGACATATATACAAATATATATATATATATATATATATATATATATATATATATATATATATATATATATATATATATATATATATATATATATATATATGTATATATATATATATATATATATATCTGCGTGTGCGTTTATTGATACGTTTATATGCATCGATATATGTACACAGATGTACACCCCTATATACATACATGCATACATACATAACGTATGCTTACATACCAACACACACACACACACACACACACACACACACACACACACACAGAAATTCACACTGACACTTCGTATACAGACATATACATCCCTCACATCGGACCCGGAAAGCGCACAGACATAGCGCACACATACATCCTCACACTCACACACCTAACAATGCACGCATACTTGTATAATACACACACACATACATCTACATCCCCGGGCACTCATACACGACCACACTCCCCTGCACACACACACACACACACGTCTAATTGGTTTATCTTCCATTCATCTCTCTAATAAATACATCTTGTCTTTCCTTGGTTTGTTTTCTTATTCGTTAACACCAAAATACACATAGTTTGTTTAGGTGGTGGTGGTGGTGGTGGTGGTGGTGGTGGTGGTAGTTGTGTTGGTTGTAGTTGCAGTGGTGGCGGTGGTCGTCGTTGTAGTTGTTGAAAAATAGTGTGGTGGTCTTGATGGAGTGAGGGGAATGGTGGAAATTGTTTAACCCCAAAAGTACACATAACTGGTTATGGTTATGGTTATGGTGGTGGTGGTGTTGATGGTAATGGTGGTGATGGTGATGGCGATAGTATTGTTAGCGAAATGTAGTGGTGGTTATTGTTGGGGAATGATGATTGCAGTGCAAGCAATGGTAGTGGTGGTGTGGCGCTGGTGCTGGTTGTAGTGTTGTTAGTGTGTCCAGAATTGAAACGAAATACACAAATCTTGTTTAAAAGATGGTATTGGTGTTTGTTGTGTTGTTGAAGATGGCGGCAGGGGTGGTGCCGGTGGTAGTCGTAGTGATGTGATGATGTTGGTGGTATCGTAGTTTAGGTGATGGTACGGCAGTGGTGAAAAAGTAGTTAAGATGGCTGCAATGTGATGGCCGTGACGGTTTTGACCCTGGTAGTGTTGGTGCTGTGATAGTAATACAGTAGTGGTGGTGAAGGCGTGGTAGCGGTGGTTGTATTAGTCAGGTGACTAATACGCTTGTAGTAGCAGTAATGCTGACCATTATAATTCTTGTTGGCGATGGCGGTGATGGTGGTGATGGGGGTGGTGGTGGTGGTGTTTAGGTAATTGTGTTGCAGTTGTCAAGTTTAAGGTTGTGTTGTATTTATTAACATTAAAAGGCTTGTTAAGCTCGTCCTAGTGCTGGTGGTGGTACTGGTGGTGGTGGTGGTGGTCATAATATTGGTGGTAGTGGTATCGGTGGTGGTGTCAGTTTACATCAAAGAGCACAAAATCGATGTTGGACTTAAAGTAGGTGTGGCGTTGGAAGAAGGGCAGGAGAGTGCCGTGGCATTGAGTTGTGGTGCTTCTCGTAACGTTTCATAATATACGAAGGGGTTGTTGACAAGTTGCTGGTTTTGGGTAAAAAAAATGTGCAAGAGGATCAGTTAATTATGATTTTTTTCAACATATTTTCCTCTCAGATTCACGCAATTAATGCAGTGGTCTTTCACTCACAAGGCTTTGGTCGGTCCGAGGCTATAGTAGAAGACAGTTGCCCAATGTGCCACGCAGTGGGACTGAACCTGCAACCATGTGGTTGGCAAGCAAACTACTTGCCACACGGCCACTCTTGCGCCTATACACACACACACACACAAGCACACATAGATATGTATACATATGTATACATATATGTACATATGTGTGTATTTATATATATATATATATATATATATATATATATATATATGTATATATATATATATACGTATGTATATGTGTGTATGTATATGTATGTGTGTGTATATATATGTATTTATATGTGTTGGTGTGTACGTATATGTTTATATGTGCGTATATGTCTGTATATATATATATATATATATATATTATGTTGGTTGGTGGGACTAGTTTAGTGAAAAGAAGTGTGTGTGGGTGGGGTGGGTGGGTGAGGTGGATTGGACTTGCAGGAAACAGAGTATAGAGTAATATAATTGTTAATTAACGAGAGGAAAATGGAAGATAAAATTAACAAAAATAACAACAACAACGCCAATAACAAGAGAAACAACAACGACTGTTACAGGAGCAACAACACTAATAAGCACCACTACCACCACCACCACCACCACCACCGCCACCACCACCACCACCAACAACAACAACAATACCGCCGCCACCACCACCACCACCACCACCACCACCACCACCATCACCACCACCACCACAAGCAGCTGCAATAATAACATGGATAATATCTTAAATATAATTAACAACAACCACAACAACAACCGGCAGCATCTACATCAGTTGTATTGGAGTTGGATTTCTTGCTTGACAAACATTCTTTTCTCTTTCTCCCTGGCATTCTGTTCTGGAGGCCCCTAAAAAGGATCATAGCCGATGCCCTTTGTATTTGGCGTGATTAGAAAAACACACACCCAAACGATTAAAGCATGAAATCGCCATCCAATATACTACTAAACTACTAAACCAACCAATCTGCCATCAAATAGCTAAATCAACAAACCATCGAGCCATCAAAGAAATAAACCATCGAACAACTTAACCAGTAATCTATAAAACTATCATTGAGATAATCTATCAAACCCTGTAGCCATCGGATCAAAGAGTCATCAAACAACTAAACTGTCAAACCATTGAGCTGTTAAACAACAAAGCCATCAAACAATTAAGCCATTAAACTACAGAGCCATCAAACCACAGAATCATCAAACAGTTAGTCCATCAAACAATTAAGACATAAAACTAACGACCATCAAACAACTAAACCATCAAACCATAGAGCTGTCAAACAATTAAGCCATCAAACAATTAAGCCATTAAACTACAGAGTCATGAAACAACTAAACCATCAAACCACAGTCATCAAACAGTTACTCCATCAAACCACAGATCCATCAAACAAATAAGACATAAAACTAACAAGCCATCAAATAACTAAGCCATCAAACAACTAAGCAATCAAACAATTAAGCCATCAACCCACAGAGCCATCAAACTAATAAGATATAAAACTAACAAGCCATCAAATAACTAAGCCATCAAACAACTAAGCAATCAAACAATTAAGCCATCAAACCACAGAGCCATCAAACAGCTAAATTGTTAAATCAAGCGGTAAAAAAACCGAACCATCAAACTTTCTCCGGAGAACCGATCATACGAATAAACGACCAAACCATCAAACCACCAAGACATCCCCGTCCCACCGCCACACCTCCAACTCAAACTCGTAAATTATAGAAACAAAATGTTGAACTTTCAATCAGTAAAAGTTAACGTCGAAAAAAAAAATACAAGAAACAAAAAAAGAACTTGAAAACAAAAGCACAAAATTTTAACAAAATTTAGCAATTTGTGAAATAAGTAAAGATTCTGGTTTAATTATCAATTTGATGAAGTTTGATTTATTATTTGTTCTATTATTGTTTGTATTTTTGTAATCATCATCATCATCATCATCATCATCATCATCATCATCATCATCATCATCATCATCATCATCGTCATCGTCATCATCATCAATGATTCTTATTTTGTCTGATTCTTTGTTTATGAATGTCTGACCGTTATTTTTCCTTCTTTTTTTTTCTACCGAGTAATTTACAACTGATCAACTTCGTTGACTGTTAAAGACACACAGACAGAACCGCACAGATTGGCACACAGACACAGACAAGTACATACACACACACACACACACACATATACGCGCACGCGCGCACTCATACTCAGAAAGGCATACACGAACTAGCCAGTGGCCATGCGTACTGTTATGTATTAACAACGTACAAAAATATGAACGTCTAGGAATAAAACAAATATATATATATATATATATATATATATATATATATATATATATATATATACATACATCCATACATATATATAAATGGATATGTATATATATATGTATATATACATTTTGAGCGTAAGAGAGAGGGATGAAGAAGGAGAGGAACTGCATATAAAAGTAGTTTGAGACAAATATATACAATATATTTATGTATATGTCTGCATATATATATATATATATATATATATATACATATATATATAAACACACACATATGTATGTATCTATGTATATATATACACAGATGTATATATATACATATATATATATATATATATATATATATATGTATATATATATATATACATCCGTAAGTATATATAATGTATACCTACATACATTCACACGTATATTGTAAATAAATTTACGTAAGCAAAGAAGCTACTACGGTTGTAGAGTTTTATATATATGTACTTACATATGACCTCTGTCTGTCTGTCTCTCCAATCTCTCTCTCTCCCTCTTTCTCTCTCCCTTACAGACACAGGTATATTTTTTCGTGGTCAATGTATAGTTTAATGAATTAGCACATCGTTGTTCATGTTTGGAGCACAGCTGTAAGTAGCGTAAATATATTATGAGTATCCTACAGAATTAATTGAATATAATTGCACATAGACAAACAAACAGTAAAGGACGACCGTTTCAACAGTAATGTAGTGCTGAGGCGATATTATATGAAGTAGAAGTGAACTCGATCGACCCAAGTTATGCCATACAGCATTAATATTCAATATATATATATTGAAGATGAATAATCATCTTTAATATCTACTTACTCGTATAGTACTTTTTCAAATCTTTTCAAATATATATATATATATATATATATATATATATACACATAAAACGGTAGGAAACTGAATGTGATCCGGCAGAGATATCAATGTCATTCACCTGATGACGTGGCGGTACACAGCTGCTTCTGGATCATACTTATTTATGTGATTATGCCTATAGGATATTATGTATTAGTTTGATATAGAAAACCTCAGCAACTAACAGCTGCTAAAACTGTACAGAAACAATTGTTGTGATTTTTAATTAAACTCTGTTCATTCAAACTTCCAGTTTAAAAAATGTTTATGTACATACATGTATGTATGTACAATAAAATATACATTGATAGTTACGAATATACACATGCTATATAGGCATATATACATAGTTATATATATGTATGTGTGTGTGTGCGTATAATACATTTAGTATTATAAACACACTCCCTCTCATTGATTCAAATGTGTCTCTAGGCAATTTGGTTAATCTTTTCTTCCCAGAAAGTGAAACACTACCGAATCCCATCGCACTACAGTCTGACCAACGTAACGTGATATTTAATCAAAATGCCATGTGATATTTTCTGATATATCCACTCGAGACATTACATCGTGTGATATCGTATAGAAATATTCCAGTTACCTGATACTTCTTCATACATATGACATATTGCAGTATTGTCTTTCACGATATATCAAATATTATATCCCTGGTGATTTACCATAGCTTTATCGTATCATATTTTGTACAAACTTTGGATGAGAGAAACGGCGAAGTTCTGGACAAGATATGCCTTGTGGTATTTAACTTCGCCTCATAAGAGTTTTGACTTTCTGACCTTGAGTCAAAATTTTGAACTATTATTTCTATTGTATTTGCTCTAAATAGTTTTCGCCCAGGTTATCTCCTCCTCCTCCTCCTCCTCCTCCTCCTCCTCCTCCTCCTCCTCCTCCTCCTCCTCCTCTTTATTTTTACCTTCGCACAGCTTCTTACGAATTAGGTATACATAATTCTTTTGCAAGCTTCCTACTTTACATTGCGCTCGAACGCAAATATTTCTTCCTTTCATGTTTTGCAACCATTTTCAGCATCCAGTCATCTGTAGTTTTAAGGAATCGTTCGAATCAAATGGCTGATATTTTGCGTGGCAACTCAAACTGGATCATTCCTCAACGTCCAGATCGCCTCGGGAGACAGAGCCGATCCACATCTGCTTTTGTGTGACGGAGCTCATTACAGATCAGAAGTTTCCTGATTTTGGTGTCCATCTTCCTGAATTCAGTAATGTTCCAATTTATGGTGTTGCAAATATAGCTGACAGCTGCGATTTCAAGAGTGTTTATAGCAGATGTTTTATTCTTTGAGTTTTGATCTGTTTTCAAGGCAGCGCGTGCTCTCCCGCAGCATTCCTTCTTGATATTCTCTTTCATGCTGGTTTGATGAATACCTTGGCTTTCATTCACTCTTAAACACTTGTAGGTTTGTCTCTGTTTCAGTTCCTTAATTACTGTATCCACAGATATTTCCATTGAATTTGTGCTTGTCATTCTACCGTTCTTGAATGATGCTTTCGCGCATTTTCCCAATCCAAACGCCACCCATAAATTGTCACTGAACTCCTCAACACTCTTCAACAGCTCATCCAACTCGCTGTCATGTTGGGTATAGAGTTACAAGTCATCCATATAAAACATGATTTATGATATCTCCGTCTATTTTGTAGCCATATTTCACTTTGTTAAGTTTCAGAGTCAGAAGTATGAATGCAATACAAAAAAAAACAAACAAACAAAAAAACAACGAAAGAAAAAAAGAGGAGAAAACGAATTACCTTGAAAAAACACTACAGTTGATGCTTATACAGCTGGAAATTATAGTTCCATCAATGCATTACAATGTTAGATGTGTATTCCAACACACATGCATTTCAGTAAGTTTGGCATTACTGGGGAAATTTTCAGGACATCCAAAAATTTCAAAATCTACGAGTAGAGAACACTGTCAAACGCTTTTACTACTACTGCCGCCGCTGCTGCTGCTACTACTACTACTACTACTACTACATACATAAAAATATTATATAAATTACTTCAACATGCATATATAGGTATATTTTGTAACATGTTGGAGTGTTTTATAGAATATAGTGTTCTGTAATATAGAATAGATCTTGTGACATGTAGCAATAACTTTGTATATCATGTATAAATGTTTTATATGCCATAGTTGCAATGAATAATACTAAGACTTATATCACATGTAGTCACATTTTATGACATATATTTCATAACATATAGCATTATTTATAACATCTGAACTAATTTACATTATTGTATATAGTGCAGCAACATTTTATAATTATTTTATATCATGTAAGCAACAATCAAAACATGTAGCAATGTTTCACCGCATGTAATAGTATTTTATAAGGTCCAATACGATTTTATAACATGAAGCAATATATTTACAACACATGGGAACATTCTTTAGTGATTGCATTACATGAAAGAGTAAATCGCAAGGTATAGAAGTATTTTTATGACATATAAGAATATTTTTAATAGGTAGCAATAGATTCATGTTTTTTTTCCTCGTGCCTAGAATTCATAAGACCGCCCCACCCCGGATTCCATGATGTATAAATAACTGAGGACCCTATATTTCCTCTGGGACGGGATCTCGGTCAGTTGCAGGGCTGATGGTAAGCAGTTTTTTGCGGAGAGGGGCAAGTAGATTACATCGATCCCAGAACTTGACTGGTACTTTACTCTGTCGACAACGAAGGGGTCAAAAAGAAAGGTGGACCTTCTCAGGATTTGATCTGAGAACGTAAAGAGTTGAAAGAAATACCGCCAAGCATTTTGTCAAATAAACTACGGGTTTCCGTCAGGTCGCCGTCTCAACATATTACAAGACACTGTAATATTTTATAACCATTCCTTAACATGAAGCAATAATCCATAAGATGGAACAATATTTATAACATGTAGCAGTATTTTTATATCACACAGCAATATTTTATGCCATGTAGCAGATATTTAATGCGACATTGCAATAACGGAGAGAAAAGGAAACAAGACCATGTTTTATGGAAGCCCATTAGAATCACCTGATATTTTCACCATTGCCAACAGATATTCTGTCTTCTTCTATTTTTGGTTTGTTTGACGCCACAGCAGTCGAGTGCTTGTGTTGAACTATTACGTAACTGGCGAGCTGACCTTCATAATATCTCAAGCTATTTCTGGATTCCATAAACGGTAGACATCCCTAGGTGCACTCATTTCTTCTTACCATTCCTCTGCAACAATGAAATGTTGCTTGGGGCAACGTTCATTTATAAATAGCAAAACAGATTCCTAATTTTATAAAATGCACATGGAATGGAATATTTACGGATGCGCACTGATATATATATATATATATATATATATATATATATATATATATATATATATATATATATATATATATATATATATTGGGTAGATATTAAATTATGCACACTTATAGGGATTCCATGCTGCAAAGACGCCTCAATATGTAGCTATACATAAGCACATGTATACATAGATTTCCAGTAATTATATATATATATATATATATATATATATATATATGTATGTATGTATGTATATATATTTCCTTAGATTTATACACACACACACAGGTGTACATATAAGTATACATAAACATATATACATTTTCATAATTTGAATACCGACATAACTGGATCTATACGTACACAGAAGTGATTTCATGGATGTATTTAGACACACACACACACACACACACACACACACACACACACACACACACACACACACACACACACACACACACACACATACATATATATATATATATGTATATATATATATATATGTATATTTATATGTGTGAGTGTGTGTGTGTATCTGTATTGCTAATGCTTCTATGTAATCGTATATGTGTGTAGCAGTGTGTTTGAGAGAGCGAGAAATGTATATTATACATCCATGAATTATTGACGCTTAAACGAAAATAACAGATATACTCAGACGCACACGCATGTACACACACGTACAGATACATTCACGTATGTTTTCAATATACATTTAAAATATACCCGTGAATTTATACACAATTTATGCCTGCTTATATAAATGTATACAAGACATACCTGTTAACATAAGTCCATACGCAATATATATATATATATATATATATATATATATATATATATATATATATATATATATATACATACATACATACATAAATATACATATGCTATCTATCTATCTATCTATCTATCTATCTATCTATCTATCTATCTATCTATATATATATATATATATATATATGTATATATGTATATGTATGTATATATATATATATATATATATATATATATATATATATATATATATATATATATATATAAATCATATCATATCAAGTATATGTATATAAACTACCACGCCTTCTTTCCATGAGTCTGTCTGTCTATCTATCTATCTACATGAATTTCTACACCATGCATATCAGTCCTGTCTCATATGCTTAAATACACATATTTTTAACACTCATACACACACGTATATACATACATCCCTAATATATACACTCATATATGTAAAAGACACACTGACGCGGTCATGCATTCGTACGTAGTCGTTCTCAATACTTTCGAAAATATATTCATGAATATATACACATATACAAAATGAAATTCATCAGTGTGTATATCAATAGCCTTATATTTTCAATGCTTATAAATATATATATTCTTGGATTTCGACACTCATACATTTAAAGTTACATGTGAGCAATTATACTAAAACAGTGATTTATATACATCCGTATACGAACGCCGAGGCATGGAGCAAGTGTTCTAAAGCATGACACATCGCTTAATATATTCCCAGATACACTAGGAATACATATCTAGGAATATCTAGGAATAAATTATCCCTGAAGAGGAAACAACTTCCCAGTGTGGTCACGGCTGGAAAGCTTTTTGTTATACGTGTTTTCGATGATTGCCAATCTGAGACTGTTCCTTGTTTTTCAGTCATGGTTCGGGAAAGGAATCTTGGAGAGACAAAAAACAAACAAAAAGAAACAAATGCACAGAAACTTGTGAAAGCGAAGACACACACACACACACACACACACACACACACACACACACACACACACACACACACACATGAAGATACATATACAGCATATATACACACATGCACACGTAGGAAGATGTACACTGAAGCTATTGACCGCGAAGTTATGAACAGCAAATTCGCTTTCAGTGGAATTTGAACTCTGAATGTAAAGACGGACGAAATGCCGTTGAGCGTTTTGTCCGGCGTTTGAACGATCCTGCAGCTCGCAGCCTCTCGAGTATTCATTATAGATTACAGATTACCGAATTGATTGTACTGAAATGCCTAAAATAACAAGTATTTGTCTTTTTGGTTGTCATTTTTGACTATAGATGGCTCTGCTTATTGCGTAATAGATCGAATGCACATTACTGCTCTATTGATAATGTGGGAGAATAACGTAGAAATTATGCATGCCCCAAACTACAATAGAAAAATAGAGAACTACAGAGACGCGTTTTAACAAAGTGTTACTGGATAATGCTATGGAAAGTAGGGAAAGTCTTTAACGTTTCGAATGGTTGTCAATCATCAGAAACAAAGAAAAAAGAAATAATGGAAAATAGGAGCGAAAAAAGATTTGGGGCCAGCGAGGTATGAGGTGCTATGAGGAGGAGTTACGAAGAATGGAGGGGTGGTAGTGCAGGTGCATGTTTGGCGTGCGTGTATGTGATGTATGTCATTGCTTTAATTAAGGGTTGTGATAATGATGATGATGGTTATCATCATCATCATCACCACATCAACGCCGTCGTCGTCCTCTTAACTATCTTAATTATCATTACCATTACCATTATTGGTATTGTTTTGATAATGCTATTAAGATGATCACATTTATCAAACCTGATTCTATATGTAAATCAGAGTATATCTTATACATACATGCTTATATAAATATATATCTATATCTATATCTATATTTATGTCTATATCTATATCTATATACGTATCTATACCTATATTTACGTCTCTATCTATCTATCTATCTATCTATCTATCTATCTATCTATAGGTAAATTACATCTATCTATATGGTAATGTGTGTATTTATGTAAATCGTTGTGTTTGTATGTATAAATATAAATCAACCTAACCATTCATATATGTAAATCTACGTGTATATATAAATCTATTTGTATATATGCAAATAAATGTGCGTCTGTAAACTCATTTATATATATATATATATATATATATATATATATATACATATATATACATACATATATATGTACATATATACGTATATTAATACATACATACATATACATATGTATATATATACATATGTATATATATATATATATATATATATATATATATATATATATATATATGTGTATATATATATATATATATATATATGTATATATACATATGTATATATACGTATGCGCGCGGCAGCGTGTGCGCGTGTACGGGTGTATGTGTGGTATAAATTTTAAGTCTGTACGTATTCGTCTGTATATGTAAATCTGCGTTTATATATGCAAATATTGTGTATATATGTAAATCTTGGTTAGTTATGGTAAAATAACTATAGAAAATATATTTAGTTTGACAGTTGGGACTTTTGTGTGTGTGTGGGAGGGATATCTTTCTTTCTTTCTTTACGTTCTTTCTTTCTTTACGTTCTTTCTTTCTTTACGTTCTTTCTTTCTTTACGTTCTTTCTTTCTTTACGTTCTTTCTTTCTTTCTTTCTTCCTTTCTTTCTTTCTTTCGCTCTCTCGTTCTCTCTCTCTCTCACACTCAACCGCTTATATGCATTTATGCTTATCTACCTGTACAAGCATTTTTCTCTCTTTTCTATCGCTTTCTCTTTCCCTATCTACATATAAACATACATACAGACACAGAAAGGCAGACATATCGACATATATATTTATATATATGTAATTATACACTCACAAAAGTATATGTATGTGTATTCATATATGTGTGTGTGTGTTTTTCACTATCGATTTCAGTTTCACTCCGAGGCCGTGGTCATACTGGGGCACCGCCATTAATGTTATTTCACACACGCTACTCGGTCATGACTTCGGAATCGAAACTGGTGTTGTAGTGAGATGGACTGAGTCATTTTTCTTTGAATTTAATGCCATGATGTTTACATGTTCAGACGCGCGCGCACCCCCTCCACAAATCCATATTCATATTGTCACGCTTTTATATCTATAAAATTATTCATTTGCTTCTGTGCTTTTATTCGTGTCCGCGTCGTTGTCTACTTTCCAGAAGAATAATTATATATAGCGGTCTTTGCTCCCGTATTACTTTGGACATATAAACACAATTGGATGTGCGATATTAAGAAGGTGTGAGCAAATATATTTGTTGCAAACGGGGTGAACCACCGGTCTATCAAAGAGAAGCTCAATTTAGACCGCTGCTTTGAGGAATCATAGCTTGTTAGGTATGGCATCATATATATGCAATACAGATGGGATATTATATACATATATATATATGTATGTTTGTTATTTCTTTATTGCCAACAAGGGGCTAAAGACAGAGGGGACAAACAAGGACATCGACCCAAGTGCGTAACTGGTACTTAATTTATCGACCCCGAAAGGATGAAAGGCAAAGTCGACCTCGGCGGAATTTGAACTCAGAACGTAAAGACAGACGAAATCGTCCGCTTTTACGTTTTGACGTCAAATTCCGGTGTGGTTGAATTTGCCTTCCATCCTTTTGAAGCATTGGGGTCAATGTAATCGACTTACCAACTTCCTTGGAATTGCTGGCCTAGTGCCAAAATTTGAGGCTAATATATATATATATATATATATATATATATATATATATATATATACATATATATATATATATGTATATATATATATATATATATACCCACATATATATACCCCCATATATATACACATGCATATTTAATCTATATTGAGCATATATATCACTATACTTTACTTGTGTGTGTGTGTGTGTGTGTGTGTGTGTGTGTGTGTGTATGTGTGTGTGTAGTGTAGTGAGAGGAACAGGGGTCCGTTCCATTCTTTCAGAGTCTGCTATTGGTGGTTCTTCCCTGACCAGAATCCGTGGCCTGGATACTTACAAAGCTGAAGATAATATTGTTGTTAAAATGGGCGACAGATGAACCCCAACTCATCTAATGGTGATGGAAGACAGAATCGATAGATATGCTCATTTACGTAGTCAGTTCAAAAACCCAGCCGTGTGCGTTGTCTTTTCAGCTGCCTATGTCTACCTAGGCAGATAACATGCACTAACCGAGTCAGATACAGATGTTGATTTAATCGATTTTGCCACCTCCTTGAAACTGGTGTCTCTTTTGCATCAAAGTGAAACCTTTTTACTCTATCTCTTCATACATTTTAGTACCTCCTTCCCAATCGATTGGGTACCAACTAACAAATATTTCTTTGTTGCGCAATGTCAACACGCCATCTCTATTGTCAACTTTTTTCACACTTCAGCAAATCAAAAGCGAAAATACAAGAAAAAAACCCCCCAGAAAAAAACCCAACAAAAACCAATTAGGAAGTAAATAAAAAAAAAGTTTAAAATATCACATCCTGAGAGATAACACACCTGATGACGACGGGAGATAAAACTGGTTGAATCGTAGTTTAAAATGTAAATATTAAAAAACAAAATGTTCAACTTTAAAGACGAGGTTAACTGTCTGAGAGTTAATTTATTATCTTATTAAGAACAAACCATTCCAGTCTCTGAGACGTCTTAAATATTGTGTGTGCGCGCGCGTGTGTGATAATTAAACATTTTCTTTATTTATTTTTGAGCTCAGGATTTATTGGCTGTAGTTTCTCTTTCGCTTTTACGAGGTCGGTTCTGTTGTTTTCGTTGGTTTCTGAGAGATTAGGACACTTCGGTATCATTAGTTAGTGAGTTCGTTAGTTTACTACTACTACTACTACTACTACTACTACTACTACTACTACTACTACTACTACTACTACTACTACTACAACGCATGCAACAACAAACACTGCTGCAATCATCTCAGCAACCACAGCCACCATCACTATCCAATACTATTAAAACACCTACTACTACTACTACTACTACTACTACTACTACTACTACTACTACTACTACTACTACTACTACTACTACTACGTTGTGCGAAAGCGATTACACCCAATTCTCCCTCAGATCACACAACAGCATTTTCAGAAAAAGATAAGATAATGTGACCGTTGGTGCACCTAACTAATGAGATGGTCACCGTTGGCATACCTCTCATAATAGATCTACTCGATGAAAAACAACGACAACAGTAAGAACAATAACATACACCCTGTGATTTGTATTAATTGGTTTACAGCGGTTATAAATATATTGTTTATTTACAGTGTAGTTACTTCTAATACGCAGTTAGCTGGTTTAATAACGACCCTGGTTCATATATGTTATCCTGCTGGTTTAATAAATATCTTATTTAATACATATTATCAAGCTGCTTTAATAAGAACCTTGTTTAATATATCTTACCTGCTGGTTTAATAAACATCCTATTTAATCTGTGCCATCCTGTTGGCTTTGTGAAGTCGCCATCATCAATTTAGATAAATTTTATCGCTTCAAAAGTTCTCATTTAATTTCTCCTCTCGTACGTTCGTTCACGGCTTCATTCATTCGCCTCTGTTAACGCTAGAAATATTGCTGAACGGATATAAAGTCAGTGAGGAACAGAAAGACAAAAACACAGAATTAAAAAGGAACTATTTTTGGTCTCGGAAAATAAAGTTTCTGGCGGCATCAGCGGGGAGGGAGGGATGATGAACATTCACGTTTCATTAAAACACCATAAATATTAGTTAAACTAATTAAACAAATAATTTTTTTTTGAGTCACATATTACGGCCGAAGCATGACTTGTACACAATGAAAACACGATTTATATAATACTATGTATTATAATCATGTTTTGCACCAAATTTTAAATAAAAAACAACGGAATCAAAAAGATAATTAAAAATGTCGATTATTTATTGAAGTTTCCCCGTGATATTTTAGTGACTTTTTCCCAGTAACTTTTATTACGCAACTATTTTTTTCCTGGATGCACCATGTTCCTTCCATCCCACCTCTATTACCGATTCCAGTGTTGTCCTTCTTTGACTTACGGTCCATTATAACGCCGTTGATGTTGCGGTGATCAGTCCTTTCCCTCGAAGACTGTGTTATGTCGGTGTTTCATTGCAGTGTAGTTCATCGTGAAGGTTGTTACTGTTTAATTTAGGCTCGACCCTCCTCTGAGAATATATATGATAAATGCCGCTCTAACCGTGACCAGACCGTTATTTTGTTTATCAGGGACCCAAGGGATCTCGGGGATTTCATTATCTTGTGCGCCCTTCTTTATTTAACGCGACAAGATTTAATTTCTGAGAGATTTACCTAATATTTCTAGTAAGCCGAGAGACCAGAGCGCGACTCGTTCACCTTTTCTTTTGTGTTAGAGTCATGTTGTGTTGTGCTACACTGATATGTTAACTTGTGATTGCGTTGAGAGACTCTATTATGTTCAGTCATCGATTATCACTGTTCATCTATTGTGATATATATTGTGTTGCAAGGCGGCGAGCTGGCAGAAACGTTAGCACGCCGGGCGAAATGCTTAGCGGTATTTCGTCTGCTGTTACGTTCTGAGTTCAAATTCCACCGAGAACGACTTTGCATTTCATCTTTTATCGAAGTCGATAAAATAAGTACCAGTTATGCACTGGGGTCGATTTCATCCACTTCCCCACTCCTCCGCTATTGCTGCTCTTGTACCAAACTTTAAAACCGATGTATTATAATATGTTGTATCACCTCCGTATTCTGTTCTTTTGCATTAATGTTCTGTTGTTTTGCAGTAATGCTCCGCTGCATCACAGGTATTATTATGTTATGGTGAATTATATAACCGTTGCTACTGTTTGTTATGTATGTCATATTATAAAGTAGATTGTCATCCTACACTATTAACTCTATATACACTTTCTAATTATATATTCTCCAGTTCTGTGAAGGTCGTTCAGTTGTTTTCTGAAAAAAATTACCATTTCTTTTTCGCTTCCTAATTTTATGTGCTTCATTTGTAGGCGAATATTCAGATAATCTTTTCACCAGAGAATAAAACATCAAGACAACTCGATTCTCTGATGTCTGAAGTGTTTAATTTGGCTTGAAAGAAGATCTTTAATAATCTGCAAATACCTAACGCTGCATCACTTTGTTTTGAGCGTGTGTGTGTGTGTGTGTGTGTGTGTGTCTGTGTATGTGGGAGTGAAAGAGTGTTGCGTGTGTGTAATAATGTATGTGTTTGTGTGTGTGTCAACCAGTTTATTTCTTTATTTATTGTTCAGCTGACTTAAAGTCGGCCCAGTACATTTTTAATAATTTACCGCATTCCTTCTCTGTTTTTCGTATAGAATTTATCGCCAAACTTGATGTTTTCGTATTTTTTTCCTGCTACCATAGATGTTGGATAACATCATCTGTTACCAAATCTGGACCAGCTATCTCTATACTAATTGAATAATTATGTCTGCTCCCCCCTTTAGAAGAAACGTCCAGAACTTTCCAGAGATTTGATTGATGGGTCACTGTTTTTCCCCTTGCGGAAAAAATTATCGAAGCGTGTGTCTGTATATAAACGTACACACACACACACACACACACACACACATATATATATATGTATGTATGTATGTATATATATATATATGTATGAATATATATATATATGTATATATATATATATATATATATATATATATATATATATATATATATATATATATATATATATACATACGTATATATACATACATATATATACACATATAAATCTGTATATGTATGTATATATGTATACATATATGTATGTGTGTGTATAAAAATATATATATGTATGAGTGTGTATGTATGTATGTGAGTGTGTGTGTGAGTGTGTGTGTGTACGTGTGTGTGTGTGTGTGTGTACGTGTGTGTATATTGGGAACCACTGATCGAATATCGAATAAACAGACAATGAATCGTAATAAAAGCCTGCTTCAGGCGACTAATATCAACATCAATCGGGATATTCCGGAGATTAATTTTGATTAAATAAAACTTGTGTGAAAGTGCCACCCGCTCTTATTGTTGCCATCGTTGTTGTTGTTGTTGTTGTTGTTTTTGCTGTTGTTGTTGTTGTTGTTGCTGTTGTTGTTCTTGCAGTGGTACCACCTGTTGTTGTTGCTGCTGTTGCGGCTGTTGTTTGTTCAGGTTCTTTGTCATTGGTTTTGTTTCTCTGTAGCACGAGGTTAAAATGTAACACACCGCCTCCTCCTCCTCTTCTCCCCCGCCTCTACTCCTCCTTCCCCTCTTCATCCTGCTCCTCCTTTTCCTCGCCTTCGCCTGGAATTATTTTCTCTGGACCTTCTGTGGAGCGAAAACTAGTTTCGCTTCATTTTTATTACACTCAGTTAGTCTGTACCCCCACAATCTCCCACTCCCACATCAACCTACCTCACCAGTATAACTATTTGTGTTGCTATATATATATATATATGTGTGTGTGTGTGTGTGTGTGTGTGTGTGTGTGTGTATGTGTGTGTGTGTGTATGTGTGTGTGTGTGTATGTGAAGGTGCATGGCTTAGTGGTTAGGGTGCTGCACTCACGATTGCGAGATAGTGGGTTCGATTCCCAGACCGGGCGTTGCGCTGTGCTCTTGAGCAAAGCACTTCATTTCACATTGCTCAGTGATCATTTCGTCATCTGACATGTGAAATCCGTTGCCCCTGTACAGGGAATGTCGATGTGATGGAGGAAGTGAGCTTATATCTACACA
>NC_142951.1:36929844-36934844 GCF_046866305.1 Octopus bimaculoides | reverse complement strand
TTGTACGCGTGACTATATGATATATATATATATATATATATAGTAGCGAAGGGGCCAAATATGTGCGTATGTGTGTGCGTGTGTGAGAAGATTAGAGATAACGGAATATGATAGTGAGAGGCGTTAGACAAATTGATTGTAATATAGATTGTTAGGTAGACACATTAAGAGAGAACTAAGGCGATAAATATAGACAGACAGAAAACGCTAGGGAGCACAATAATAATGATAGATAGGAAGACATGTTCATACAAACACATACATACATACATACATATATATATAAATGCATCCTTAGTTCATGTAGAGCGACGCTGGCAGATTTATCTATAGGCAAAGCGGGTGAAAGGTAAATTTTGCAAAAGTTGGTGTTATGCAAGATGTTGGCCTTGTGATCCTTAAGAGTAACGTATGGTAAGAACAGACTATTTTTAGTTGAAAACAAATTCTTTTCGACGTGCTTTTGGCGTATTATGCGATGGGTTTGTGCTTTTATGTTTAGCTGATGTGTGTTCTGGTATTAGTGTGAGTAATGTTCAGATCACAGCGACATATTTTAACAGATCAGACCCAGTGTCCAATGTTTGCCACCGGTGGACGTTCTTGGAAAATTTCCAAATACTCCACACGTCAGAATTCATAAGAATCGGTTTTATTTAGATCCTGTCCAATCCAGTCTCACAATGTTATATTTCTTGAATATGGTTATCTGCGTCACGTTGCTATGCAACCTGTAAAATATCTGATCACATGATCAGTCTTAACCAAAGAGAAATTACCTTACCTTCTGCCACCTTTCTACTCTACCTATAATATTGTCAAGGAGGATCACACCCGTACACCTTGCGGTCGTATTCTTGGTAAACTCTGTGGAACAGAGGATCGAATATCTGATTGTTTTGCAACAAACATTAACTAAATTTCATGTGTTGAGTCTAATATTCTCTCGTTCCTATATATATATATATATATATATATATATATATATATATATATATATATATATATATCCTTTAAATCAGCTGGCGTGTGATCGGAAAAACTGCTTGTAAACACGGCTTTCTCCGGGTAGAGCCCGGAGCGTATACCTTCCATCAATTGTACAAGTAACACATTCGCGCTTTTATGATCTTGCTATTCAGAGAAGACAATGTGGCACTGATATACCGATGTAGAGTGTTTAGCCTGAATTTAATTCTGCGTCCGGAGTTGTTGCACATCAGCAGATAGATTAAACGCTATCTGCACATATACCTCGGACCAGTAATTCGAATTCGTTTCGGGGTGACTTGGGTATTCGGTAAGGATCAGCTGAAATAACTACGAAATATCGATATCCACAGTCTTCAGTGTTTTATAACATTCAACGTCTTAAAGGGACGTTAACCTGGACGAATTCCGCAGCTGATAAACGCATAAACAGAATCCTGCATTACGGACTATAAACTGTAGACCGACTATAAACTAATTTCTAGTCGTGACCGTCACATTTTCTCTATTTATGTAACATTAAAAAGTTTAATGTGTCCTTACCATACCGGAAAACATGCTTGGCATCCTTAGTTTCGGCTCTTTTCTTTCTATGTTCAAATCAGACCGAAGCCAACTTGGAACTTTTAGAATTTCCGAGTCATTAAAATAAATATCAGCCAAGTACTAAGGTCGATGTAATCCACTTACCCATCCCCTCAAAATTACTGGACTTGTGCCACAATTAGAAATACTAGACTATTGTTAATAAACTAGAGTCTTTTTTGATGAATTTCCACTACTTTTTCTACTATGTTGAGCAATCATATAGAGGCTCTCCCATGAGAAGGATAAATGAATTGAAATTTAAATCAATGCAGAATTTAATTTATTTTTGACGCGTTTTCCTATCACCTGAACTTCAATACTTGTCTGGGTCAGCTTGTCTTTTTCATCTCTCAGGGGTTCATAATATTACCGGTGTTATGACATAAGAATTGATTTAATGTGAAATTAACTTTATCCCCATTCTCTCCAGCAGATACAGCATTGTGATTAAAGCTAAGGGCAGTCAAACAAATTTATGGTAAAACGATCCCAGTTTTGTCGAAATATAACGACTAGAAATATTTAGCAGTTTAACCCTCTAAAATACATTTCTTCATAATTTTGGCACAAGGTCAGCTTTCGGGTGAAGAAGGGTAAGTCCATTACAACGAAACTAGGGTTTCTGGCGTTTATGACGGCTTTCTCATGCTGGAATAGAATGGGAAAATGGAAAGAAAATATGAAATAAATTAGAAATTATAATCACCTTTCGTAATGATCAATTCTTGCAGCTCAAATAGTTTTCTTGTAAAAATCACACGGTATGATGTTTCGTGTCCTTATTGTTTCTTGTTGGTAATGTTGACCGGTTTGGGAAGGGAAAGAGGGAGAGAGGGAGAGAGAGAGAGAATAGTGACTAAATCCACAATCCATCTTAGACATTATTAAATTTCATTGGCAGTGCCTGATATGTTGTTGATTTTATCTGAAGAAATATTGATCTTTTGGTAAAACAATCGACTGGGGCGGGTGTGGCTAGAGTTGAATAATTACACCTCAGTGGTTGACAGGTGATCGATCTGGGAAAATTAAAAGCTAGAGTTGACCGGGTCAGAATTTGAACTCTGAATGCAAAAGGCTTTGACAAAACACCACAATTGTTTTGTTTTGTTTTTTGTTCGAAGTTAGAGTTAAGGGATTTATATTAGGAGATTTATTGGGTTAAGGTTTAAAAATAAATTAAAGATAAAGTAAAGAATTAATATTTATCTCATAGTGTGATGAAGTAAGGTAGATAGAAGAGGGGTAAGAGATAAGGTAGAAATAAGAGTTATAGAGATTATAAGAGTATGCGTTAATGATCATAGGGGTTTGTACGTGGGTGCTATTCGCAGTGGAACGGGGGGTTTACATTTAGATTTATGAAAGAATTTCAAAATGCGGAAGAATTTGTGCTTACACGTAGTGAAGGCCGCAAATCAAATCCAAAAACGAAATAAAATACAGGAGAATCAGAAAATTATGATTTTATTCAACATATTCTCCTCTCAAATTCGCACATTTATTGCAGCGGTCCTTTAGTTTTTCTAAACCCTGTAAAAGAACTCGGAATGTTGGGTCTCCATCCAGGCCCTTCGTAATACCTTTGAAGCCAGGAACATTACAGCACTCCTCGTACACACACACAAACACAGACACACACGCATATCTAATTATATGCCTAGGTATATGCATACAGTTGTTTGTATTTGAATTGCTGTTGGCTCTTTGAAAACGATCTGCTGCCATCCACCATTTGGTTTCTCTAATTCCCGCCTTTTAACACGTTCTGTCTGTTTGTCTTTTAACCTGGTGGAGTGGATTTTGTTGAGGGTGAAAAGCAAAGAAATAACACAAAACGCAACAAACGTATAATAAAAATAAAACAAAACGATGAATCACAACACATCCGTACACATATATACACACCTACACATACCAACACACACATATATAAATAGACACGTAAACACGTTCACGTAAAGAGTGATATACACGAATGTATACATATACATGTACACATACAGACATACACACAGAATTTATCGGTTTCCTCATCTCTTTGAAACCCAACGCCACTATTTACATGTTTGGCAAAATTCCAGCCAGGTGATACTGTATGTATATGGACGCGCACACATGCGCGCGCGCGCGTTTATGTATGTATGTACGCTTGTGTGGTCGTGGATATATATGTCTTATCTATGCACGTGTGCATATATATATATATGTATACATATATATAAATATGTATGTATATATCTATATATGCACATGTGTGTGTATATATATATATATATATGTGTATATATACATGCATTTATGTATATATCTACATATATGTACTTGTGTACGTGTGTATATGTAAACACGTGTACGTGTATCCATAGTTATGTCTATATATATGTAGGTGTATGTTAATACGTCTTTATGCATATATATATGTGACTATGTGTACGTGGAGGGAGAGAGAGGGACAGAGTGAAAAAGAGAGAGGGAAAAAAGAGAGGGAGAGAAAGAAAGAGAGAGAGAGAGAGAAAGAGAGAGAGAGAGAGAAGATTGTGGTCGATATTGTGAGAGGGGAAATAGTATGTTTATGTGGTCCTCCGTTCAGTGTCTCCTCTCACCCTTCCTCTTTCACTTAATGGAATTTACATGATGGCAACAGTTCCATATTAATGACTATCTATAGTGACATCTACGTTACACACACACACACACACACACACACACACACACACACACACTAATATACTTGCATCTTCACTCATCTGCACTCACTACTACACACACCTACAAGCATCTCTAGTCATGTATATAATGCACATATCTACACACTTGCATTCGCAGATAAGCATACACAAACATATGCATTCATATATAAATACATACATAAATGCACAAACATTCATATATATATATATATATATATATATATATATATAACAACTCCCTCTCTCTACGTGTACAACCACGGGGTAACGTTTGGAACATGCAAATACAGCTCCTATTCCATTATGCCAGCCACATTCTAATGACATTGGCTGGGAAACCAGTTTTCCGGGGTTGTTCCGAGCTGTACGGAAATAATGTAATCGACTAGCTCGCTCTCACGAAATGTCAAGCCTTGTGCCTTTAGTAGAAAGGATTATTATTATTATTATTATTATTATTATTATTATTATTATTATTATTATTATTATTATTATTATTATTATTGTTGTTGTTGTTGTTGTTGTTATTGTTGGTTTATTGTTCGCCTTCTACACCCCGTATGGCCAGTTTCGAAGCTATAGGCCTAAAGTGCTGTAAGTAAGATGTCGCTTGATGACAGCACGCTCCGCTGTATGTGGGAGATCTGGGCTGCATAAATGTTGCAGTTGTTCGAGATATGTTTGGTAAACATTTAGTTTCTCTTCATCGTGACTCTTTGTGTCTGATGG
>NC_142951.1:36917344-36919844 GCF_046866305.1 Octopus bimaculoides | reverse complement strand
AGGGTGGGGAAATGGTTAGGGAGAAATAAAAATAACGATTTGCAAATCTTGTTTTCAAAAATCTGTCGGCTCTTTGTTGCCGTTTCGTTCCTTGTCAATTCTGATATAGACATGAAGTAAAGCGTTACAGTTATGACCAATTCTCTCTATTTCAGACATAATAATGCACCTTGGATTCCATTATCTTATATATCGATGTCTAAGACAGTAGCGTGTGATTTGAGGAAGATTTAGCTGTGGTTTCTATGAGGATGATTCTATAGAGAGCCGTTGTTCAATAGAGCCAAAAACATCATCTCCCATTCGTCACGGTAACCGAACTTACCGATTCCTTATAAACTTAACAGGGGTTATTCTTACCATTGGTGCCGGCGCCGAACCTCGCCAGGTTCCTGGAATTTCTAATTTTATTCTTAGAAGAATTTACCAAAGTGTTTGACAATGTTGTGTTCGTCATATTATAAATGGCATCATTCTACGGATGGCGTAATCGTAGACTTTAGATTCGCTTTCGTTAATTGCAAATTTCTAAATTCCAGTGAAGCACTAAAATGGCAAACAAAAAGGTTAAAAAGGTTTGAAATTGAAAAGATTCTTGGTGCCTTTCAACAAGGTTTACGGCATGATAATAGCAGATAAATTGGAACCACGGGAACTCTTTATCTCTCTTCCAAAGGAATGGCCACCGATCTGGATATGTGTCAAAGAATAAGGTTAAAATATATTGATTGGATTTCTAAACGAGAAGAGAATCGCCTTTGGAGAGAATGGTAAATATTACGATAAGGAGGCAATCTATTTAAATGTATGGTCTTGGAATCGGTGGGTGTAGAACTTTATTTGGTAAATATCTGAGAGAAGACACTAAATCTTGTCTTAAGAATGAGAGCTATTTTGAGATAAATCTCTAGAATCTGGCATCCACAAGTATTTCCTGCTTGTCTGTTAAAACGTATTTAGAAGGAAGAAGTAACAAAATTGGTTGGAGATGGGTGGTAGCAGCAGAAAAGGAAAATTACAATCTTACCTGAGAATTACAAACAGAAAGAAGAATATTGAAGAATTTGCTTCGGTGGGCCACCCACGAATAGAAAGTTGTGTCTGTATTCACAATGAAGTATTGGAAAGGATAAGCGCCATAAATAGAATGGAGAGATTGCCAATTGCCAAGAGCATTCCAAGAAAAATCCTAGGCTGGTATATTTCATGAAATGAAGACTTTGGTGGCAGAATGACCAAAATACTTTGATGGAAAACCGAATCAATCTATAAACTGAGTTGCAAATATCATTAAAGAGAGATTTATCATTAATGTTTAAATCCATTTTGGCAACGAAGAAGAATGTTTGTAATTGCCATTAAATTGGTCAGGTTATTCTTGCGTGGATCCACTTTAATTTCGAGTTCTTCAGCTTATCTTGTAGAAACGGCCTTGGTTATCTCCTTTGCCTGTAATCACCAACTTTGTGAAATTGTCAAATTTTTATAGTTGTCTCCCCTTACATTTATAATAGTTAACAGTTACCCCGAGATGTTTGTTGTCCATTTTCTTCAAGAAGGAAGTTTCAAATTTTTAAGAAATATTTTTGGTCAGCGATTAACTTTTTTCTCCCACCACCCATCCTTCCCGGATAACCTGAAAAACGGCCACAGACACTACTCGTCCTTCTCTAACGAAATGGTAAAGTAAGCTTGATATAAAGAAATACCGTTGCTTCTGTCGATCGGTACCTATTACTTGCTGCATCGTTTTTATATTCTGGCAGTAAAACATAACGAAAGAATGGCTGCTGCGATGAGAGAAACTAACAGATTTTATTGACAGAAATCTACCGTAATTAAGTCTAAAGACGTTTATTTTTTGATTGGAAGAAAAAAAGGACGTAAAGAAATACAATAGCAAAAAAAAAAACGAGATTTTAAACTGTAGATCATCAAAGTAAATATCTAAAGTTATAATTTTCCAGACGATAAATCACATCTTTCGTGTGTTTATTGACAATATTTTGTATATCAGCAATTTCTCTCGACAGATTCCGTGTGAAACAACTGCCGGATGTTTTAATCCAAGATACATGCATGATCTCATACGAGATCTATTAGATAAGAAACAAATAAAGTGAGTTAATTCATCATCAGTTAGGAAAACTGTTGACGTTTTGAACTCCTTTCATTCTTCCGAGAGAAAAATTGGCAACTCAATGTAACTTCCGATCGGCCGTTATATTTATGTTTTCGCTGAAGAAGGACAAATATCCGAAGCGTCAGATGTTTTACTCCTCACAGTAAATCTAATTAATGAATCGTTATAGATAAACTTTCATCAACGCAGTTCTTTTGTTTCATTAGATTCCAGATTTTATCAAACTGTTAGAAATAGCCGCTAAATTACCTTATTAGTCTTAAAAAAGAAGGATGGATGAAATAATGGAGTATGGGACTCACTGTACAGAAATCAGATGAGATGGTCATGTCAGGAACGTCTTTGAGCAAAGTTGAT
>NC_142951.1:36884844-36894844 GCF_046866305.1 Octopus bimaculoides | reverse complement strand
GTCACAAAGAAAATATAAATACGTAATTGGTGACATTAAGATATAATTAAAAATTGAACGCCCAGCGATGGCGCCTGCGAACTCGCATCGGCAGTGCCTATTGTTCAGAAGCAGAGAGAGACAGTCTAGCGTTCCTTTACCTTGAAGATGAGACAAGGTAAATCTACAACCGTTGATGATGGATTCGGAAAACTTCATCGCCCCAAATAAATTACAAAAAAAAAAAAACTCTTGTGAAAATATGGGAAAAGTTAGTTAAGAATAATAAATCTAGACCATAATAATGTATTGAAATACAATATGCCTGGAACACAAATATGTATATATATATATATATATATATATATATATATATATATATATATATATATATATATATATATATATATATCTGTATGTATTTTCATAAAGGTAACATAGCTACTAATCTGTCGTTGTATTATGATGGCAGCTGTTTCTTAGAAACCGCCATCTTCGGTCAGTTGCACACCACGTGCTTCGGTTATCAAACATCTAACTTGCTCAAAGGGTATTTTACGACACACAGACATACATACGCAAATCAAGAATCTTTCTCCAAACACACACACAGACACACACACACTCGCATTCAAACACACACACACTCGCATTGACACACACACGCAAGCACACACACACACACACACACACACGAACACACACATACACACTCACATATACACGCCCATACACTCATGTACTTCTGGGAGTATTTCTGCTTGATTTTCTACATATAAATGTAAATGATATGCCATATATGTTATTAAAAGATTATATACATTGCAATGTGTGTATATTTAGGTGTGTATATTTACGCATTCTTCACACATTCACATGTATCAGAGCACCAATATACTTACACATACACACATAGATATACATACTTTCCTCAACACACTCATACACACCACACACACAAACACACACACAAACACACACACATATGAGCATATTTATTATTTTAAGCATTTATGTATGAGTGTATATATATATATATATATATATATATATATATATAAACGTGTATATATATATATATATATATATATATACATATACATATATATGTATAATGCATATATATATATATATATATATATATATACACATGTGTGTGTGTGTGTGTGCTTGCGTGTCTGTGTACGTATATATATATATATATATTTATATGTATGTAGGTATGTATGTATGCATATATATATGTATATACACACATACATGCGTACATTATATGTGTGTGTGTTTGTGTATATATACATTGTATCACTGAAAGAGAATCGGAGACGAGGGTGAGAAATAGGGGGGTGGGAGAGAGAGAGAAAGAAAGCGAGAGAGAATTGCAGCAACGCCACCTACTGGTGCGATGTGGTTTTCGCAGTAAATTACCAACAGAACAGGATTAATTAGTTTCCAACGTGCGCGCCGATTTTATTTGTCCAACACCAGATTCGTATTGGGGTCACAGGGACTAGTGACCCGAATTAAGCTGCTTAGTCAAGCTGACACATAAAATGGCGGTTATTATACGCTGATATTTATGGTCGGACATAAAAACTGTATTTATGATGAATTTCCCGCCACCCTTTGAATTTCTCAAAGTCACTATTGACGTACACTAATGTTACATTATAGATACGTGTCTACCTGTCTCTCTCTCTCTCTCTCTAGTTCTCCGCCAATCCGTTTATGTACATATACTTACATACATATACATATATATATACATACATACATACATATATATATATATATATATATATATATATATATATATATATATATGTACGTATGTGTGTATATATATATATATATATATATATATATATATATATATATACATGCATGTATATATCAGTATATATGTGTGCAAATTTACATATATACATATATAAACACGCACATATTTATGTATGCTTATCTATCTATCTATCTATCTATCTATCTATCTATCTATCTATCTATCTATCTATCTATCTATCTATCTATCTATATATATATATATACATATATGCCTTATCATTCCATTTTGCCTATGATAACCTTATCTCACTGTTATATGAACAGTCTCTATCAATCATTCAATCAATCAACGATGTAATTTATCTACATCCGTGTGTGTGTGCTTTTGTGTATGTGTGTGTTTGCATGTCTGTGTGTGAAAAGAGAGAGAGAGAGAGAGAGAGAGAGAGAGAGAGAGAGAGAGAGAAAGAGAGAGATAGAGATACAGAGAGAGAGAGAGAGATACAGAGAGAGAGAGAGGGAAGTAGAATCCATATATGAGTCTTTGCCACGTTTAAGAGCAACATATATACACACCTACACACACATGCACGCATGCACACAGACACACACGCATCTATATAATTCTCTCTACTGTTTATCTCGTATTCTCTTATCTGGCCATATTAGAGATCGTCTTTATCAACCAGGCTATCGACCATTCAATGATCTAATTGATATATCTATAGAGCTCTATATTTGTATATCTATGTATCTATATTGTTGTGTTGCTTGTTACATGTCTTTACAGCTATAAAAGAAAGAGAATTGACTCGATCTGGAACAGGCGGGACATCAATCAACCCATCAAATTTCGGCCCTTCAATGGTTTTATTTCCCCAATCAGAATAGACCACTCAGAAACGTGGATGGTTACATAGAAAAAAATACACACAGATCCAGAGTTTTTAGGCTGATGTTTTTACAGTCTATGTCTCTACTACATACGCAGACCTACTGATCCACCCCGGTTTAGTCCTACACTAGTTTGTGAATAGTAAATCAAAAGCCATAAGCCGTTTTCACTCTTTGATCAGGCAATTGAATAATGGGTCTCTCAGATAAATCACTTTCCTGGTTAGAGACGGAAAGACATATAGAGTACCCAGGGTATTCAGTATATAGACCAAAGTGAGTTTAAGACTGTGCGTTCACTAAAACCACACTCCCATAAGTTTACTTTACATTTATATTTATTCTAATGCTTGCATAATGTTTCTGTCAATTAATTAATTAACGTTGCCTATGTTTACCATGTTATGAACAGTTGCCATATGAATATATGGAAAACAAAAGAAGGGACCGTTCAAAGCAGCACTATACACGTTTCGATAACCTGGTTATTATTATCAATGCACAGTATATTACATATCTATTAGATCCCAATTGCATTATATGTATATGTTTATACGTGAGTGTCTGAGGATTTCTGTACGAATATGTATATATATATATATATATATATATTTATGTGCTACATACATACATATATATACGTATACACATGCATACGCTTACACTGACACATAACTCTTATTTATACAGGTCTTGCAAACGAAAGTCAGAAAGCCTCTTGGTTTGCTGACTCGTACGTTTGCAATAATCCATTCTCATTCGAAATAGATTGGCTCATAAATCTGTAGCTTATATGTCAACATAATCTATCTATCTATCTATCTCTCTATCCCTCTCTCTCACTATCTATCTATCTATCTATCTATCTATCTATCTATCTATCTATCTATCTATCTATCTATCTATCTATCTATCCCTCTCTCTCTCTCTCTATCTATCTATCTATCTATCTATCTATCTACCACATTCTCACACTCTCCAATTATTCTCTTAATTGGACCACGTGATCTTTCTGAATTGGTTATCAATTCAGCCGTAATTAACGAAAGCTTAATTACAATATCACATTTGATTAGCTTTGACCTGTAATCATATCGTTTTCCGTATATTCCTGCTGCTCTTGTTGTTACTGCAGTTATTGTTGGGGCTGTTGTGGTTGTTGCTGTTGCTGAGATTAAAACCAAATTTAGTTTGATCGTTAGTCCTGTTGCTACTGTTGTTGTTGTTGTTGTTGTTTAGCCCCGGGTCAAATTTAATCAACTTTGATTGACCTATGTTTAAAGACATTCCGGTCGTGACCATTCTATTTTCTTTCTACATACAGAGAAGGCATTATGCAATATGCTCTTTTCTGTGATGGTACAGTCTTCTTTTGAGTGGGACTCAGCTACTATTTCTAGTAGTTCAGGTAGTGCTTTAACTATCTATATTTCTAGTGTGTTGGCTTACTCTATATATACCCGCTCTGTTTATCTACCCACTGCACAATAACAGGAACGTAATGAGCCTACTGCCGGTGGACGGCGTTGCCAACTTATCACATATTAATTAGGCATTTGAAAGTGAAACTGTCCTGTTTGTAAAAATATTCTGTGAACAATGGCGATGCAATCGTCGTGTGTAATGTCAAAATATTTTCAAATGCAAAAAAGCTGTTTATCTCTTCGCCTGTTATTCTTTCACTTAAAAAAATATTTTAAAATGCTTTATGTTATTTTCACAAGGTTTATTTTTATATGCAAAACCATATTTTTTTAAAGCGTTCTGTGTGGAGTGCTGGGCAGCGGGGAGGGAATGGAATAATAATGGTACTTCCTGTTTTTATCATCGTTCGTCTTGTTGTTGTTATTCTTATTGTTGTCTTTTGAAATGTCGTCTGTTAAGGTGAAGGTTTTCATCTATGGCGTTCTTCCATTCGATTGCTGGGAATATTTCGCAAAATACATTTCCAATACAACACAGTTGTCTTTTACGGTTTACGATAAACATGCGTGACGTTGATGCCATCTTCACCACCACCACCATCATCATCATCATCATCTTTATCATCATCATCATCATCATCATCATCACGACCTTCTTCTTCTTCTTCTTCTTCTTCTTCTTCTTCTTCTTCTTCTTCTTCTTCTTCTTCTTCTTCTTCTTCTATTCCATCATCTCGTTCTTCTATTCCATCATCTCGTTCTTCTCGTCTCTTCCTCGTCCCCCTCGTCCTCCCGTCCTCGTCCTCCTCGTCCTCCTCCTCGTCCTCCTCCTCGTCCTCCTCGTCCTCCTCCTCCTCCTCCTCGTATCATTACGAATATCACTACCAACATTTGGCGATAACAAAGCCCCTACTATCATCATCATCATCATCATCATCATCGTCGTCGTCGTCGTCGTCATCATCATCATCATCATCACCATCATCGTCACTATGACAATCATCACCATTATTGTCGTCATCAACAGTATAAATGAAATTCCTGTTATCGTCAACGACACGTCCTTTGGTGGGTGATTGATGATAGTTGTTGTTGCTGTTGTTGTTGTTGTCGTTCCTACGGGCGGTGTGGTTGTTGTCAATGTTGTAGTTGAGGCTGCAAATTGTTATTGTGGTTGTCGTCGTTGATTGATGTTGTTGTTGTTGTTGTTAGTTAGGATACCGGAAGTGGTGTCAAGAGTATATGCAGAGCAGTGCAACTTAATCATTCCTAGGGAGGGGTTAATTGTTGAAGGGGAGGGGGGACTGTCAGAGATAAACTTTTGTGTGAAGATGAATTGATGTATTTAAAATCGATAAACAGATGTGTGTGTGTGTGTGTGTGGGTGTGTGTGTGTTTTCAACAGATTAACGAATACCAGTATTAAATATAAAAGTAACGTGCTAGAGTATATATATATATATATATAAACGTATATATGCATGTGTGTGTGTATGTATAAATATAAACATGTATATGTGTAAGTGTATGTATGTATTATTTATTTAAATATGCATGTGTATATCTCTATATGTGTGTGTGTGTGCGTTTGTAGGTGGGTAAATGTGTTTATATACGTACACACACACACACGCACATGGCATGTAAAATTATACAGTCCGTTAAAGATAATATTTCGTACCTTGAAATCCAAAGAACTGTTTGCTTTTCATCGATCATCAAACTTGAAGAAACGATGTATCATATTTAATGAAATATATCATATTATATATATATATATATATATATATATATATATATATATATATATATATATATATATATATATATATTATGTGTCCTCTGCCTTTTGGTTAAAACTCTATTACGATTGAGCCAGCTCCTCCTATAGCCAGATATAGGCACAGGCATGGCTGTGTGGTAAAAAGTTTGCTTTCCAACCACATGGCCTGGGTTCAATACCAGTGCGTTTCAACATGGCAAGGTGGCTTTTACTATACGCTCAGGCAGACCAAATCCTCGTGAGTGGATCTGGTCGGTAAAAGCTGAAAGAAACCCATTTAAGTTATATATATATATATATATATATATATATATATATATATATATATATATATATATATATATAACGGGGTAACGTTTCTGCCAGCTCGTCGCCTTCTGTGCTAGCAATATTGTCCGATGCAATGGACGGGTCTAATGCAGCTTGGAATGTAGTGTCATCGCAGACGAATCAAGAATTTGGGAAGTCAGAATATATGTCGGACATGAAAATCAAATTTGATTGCAGCAGTATTTGAACTCGAAACATGAAAGAGCAGAAACTAACAGAACATGTATTTACAAATTCTCTCGAACGATTCTCTGAACATATTGTCCCTCTCTGTCTATCTGTATGTCTTTCGCTCTCAAACACACACACATATACATACATACATATATATATATATATATATATATATATGTATGTATGTATATGAATATATATATATATATATATATATATATATATATATATATATATATATATATATATATATATATATATATATATATATATATATATATATATATATATATATATATATATACGTATAAATGTGTGTATATACCTGTTTTCATGTATATACGTTTTACGCATATATTCACCCTGTATAAATATATATAAGTGTACACACGTACACAGACACATACTGACATATACACATACACAGATGTGTGATTGTGTGTGCATGCATGTGCGTTTGTGTATGTGTGTACCGTGCAGCAATTCCTCATATATATATATATATATATATATATATATATATATATATATATATATATATATATATATATATATATATATATGCTTGCAAGTGTATATATTTAAGCATACACGTACATACTCGTACATACGCATGTACACAAATAAGCATACATATACATACCTCACTGCCCTTTACCTTTACCCACCTTTCTTCCATCGCTCCTGCCCCTTCTCCATTCTTCTTTCCCCCTTCGCACCTCACCCACACCTCACCCGCTCACTTTTAGCTTTCAAAGAAAGACAAGATGTATTTCATTTTCTCTCTGACCAATTCCTCAGTTTTTCTGTGATTTATTACCACAGTTCCTGATATCCTGATAGTCTTGTGTTCTACGATGGCATCTAATTCGCAAGTAGCAGCTACGCTAATATTTCAATTCATTTTCAAAAGATCGCGTTGCTTCTAATGCTGCTGCTGCTTTTGTTATTGTTGTTGTTGTTGTTGTTAATGCTGCGGTTGTTAAAGTTATTGTTGTTAATGCTGTCGTTGTTGTTGTTGTTTTCTTGTCGGCAATGTAGAAGTGGGTTGTTTTCCGCATTTATTTTCGCTAGTAACAGCAACAAGAACAACAAGAACAAAACCAAAACAGCAGTAATTATAACTATATCACAAATTATCGCGATGAAGACAATTGCACGCGTACACGCATATCGACATCACATCCATATACATACATATATATCTACATACATAAATATATACACACGAATATTCACGCCTACGCACCATACATATACATACACGCACACACGCGCACACATTTATATTTCTACCTTTATATGTCTGCCTGTTTGTGTGTGTGCGTGCGTGTTTGTCTGTGTTTGTTTGTACGGGCGTATGCATACATATATATATAGGTAACTGCGCATGTTTATCATGTGATGAGCTGGCTGTGTTTAAATTGTGTATTATCTACATAGCTTCACAAGATTCTGTTGAGCACGGATTGGTCAAGAAAGTACCTATCATTGAGGAGACAAAATCACACAGAAACGTGGCGTCTGATAGTCCACTGACTTCTTCTGGAAGTCCTTGCTCTGTTACTCGTGAAGTCTAAAGGCAGAGGTTTATTGTTCGATAGAAAATTCTGTTTTGGAACATATATATATATATATATATATATATATATTTCCCTACACACACACACACATAGACAGACAAACAGATACAAACTCCCCCCCCACATTTATAAATGCTTTTGCGTCGCCGGTTCGAGCCTCGCTCAACCCTCGTCCCGCTCCACCAAACTCCATCTCCGGTTACACTGCAAAGACACGACTCGTCTATTAGTGACTTCATTATTGAAACAGCTTGTTTTGGGGATATTCGCGAATGTTCTGTTCCGATATTAGTGTTTAGAGACTGGAAGTTCCAACATCATATTTTCTTAACGAACGCTTCACTGATTGATTAGTTAGTAGGAAAGAAGATCGATAAGAAGTGATCGGTACATAAATGACATCCTACATAATATCAAATGTTAGATTCATACTTTGCACACACACACACACACACACACACACACACACACACACACACATAGACACACACACATATATACAGGTACAAGCACATACGTATATATACAAACACGTGTGAAATAATATCTGTATTACATACATACACACGCAAAAACACACACACACATATCTCTGTACAATATACATACACATAAACACACAAACATATATATATATATACACAATGTCTCTATTCTATACAAACACACACACATATACACACATACACACACACTCACACACATATATGTATATATCTATGTGCATAGACGTTCCTATACTCGTGTGTCAAAGGGGCATACAAGCGTACACAGACGCTGACGCACACAAACGCCTGTTTAAGGATGTATGACCATATAAGCATACCTCTCTGTGAATGTGTGTGTTTATCTATCCGTACAGAATTGTACACATACACACATATATATACTCATATATGCCTACACACAAAAACGCGCATGTTTGAAATTACAGATAATAAACAACGAATATAAGACGTATACACACACAAACACACGTGTAAACGCAAAAAATATCTAAGGGTATGTATGAGTAGAATTAGCTGTATTAGTAGCATTTAGTAGTGGTAGTAGCAGCAGTAGTAGTAGTTGTAAATGTTGTAGTCGTAGTATTGTGTATTTTCCTATTTGTGGCAAACTCCGCTGTACTCTATGTCGATGTGTTACAAATAAGTGGACCCTAATCATAGTTGTGTACGAAGAAAGCGGAATAGAAGTCCATCCTGAAGGTTTCGTGCAGTCGACGTCATTCGTCAGCACTCGTCCGTAAGTCAAAAATGATGGAAGAGGAACCCATTGCGGAAAAAAAGGATGAGACATCGAGAATACTACTACTACTACTACTACTACTACTACTACTACTACTACTACTACCAATAATAATAATAATAATGGCAATAATGATGATAACAATAATTACGTCATCAAATGCCCGACCAATCAAAAAGCGACTAGAAAAATTTAGTATCCTGATTACCATATTTTAATCTCCCTGACGGAGATGGCGAATGTTATTTCGAACACTTTAGGTATGAGAAAGTAATCCGGTTTGCAATCATGCAGTTGTAAATGTGTATGAGGGTTACATTGTGTTACTGCATATGTATGTATATGTATGTATATGTAGATATTTCTATATACATATATATATATATATATACACACATATATATATATACATATATATATATATATGCACACACATATATACATTCATATATATATATATATTATAGATGTGTGTGTGTGTGCATATATGTGTTTGTGCTTATGAGCACACACACACATGAATGCATTTCATGTACATATATACATCCCGGATATTCCACTGACTGGATCAAGGGTGTAAAGGCGGAGAAGGTGTCCATGTCAAATGGTGATGCATCAACAGCTAAAACAATTAGCGAGTGGATGGCACATGCTGGTACTAAGTCGGCCTCCAGCATTTGACAGCTAGAATGTGTGTGTGTCGGGGGGAGGAGGCTGTGTACATTTTATATATGCATACATAATACATACATATACATACGCCTTATACATACATAATACATACATATACATACATAATACAT
>NC_142951.1:36867344-36877344 GCF_046866305.1 Octopus bimaculoides | reverse complement strand
GTCTTTGCTATATTCTACCTACTGCTTCTATTTCCTTCTATATTTTGTTTTTATGTACATCTACTATTTTTTTTTCTTACACGTCTAGTGCACATACTGTCTCTGAGAATACACACACACACACAAATACACACACACACACATATATATATATATATACATATATATATATATATATATATATATATATATATATATATATATATATATAAGACTCTATTTATATATGTAGTTTATATTCGGCTTGTTTATTGCCCGTTTGCAAGTTGCCACACTCAAGTAAATTCGTGAAGTCATGCATATATATCAAGTACACTCGTTGTAAAGTTTTTATAAGAGACCACTAGACGTGTTAGTTTTCTATTAATTTATTCTGTCTAGTGTGTTTTTGTATGTTTGTTTGTTTATATATTGATTTGTTAATTTGTTTTTTTTTAATTTCTATTTCGTTTCTTTCTTTCGCTATTAGTTAGTTTGAACAGTGAATGAAGGATAATCCAGGAATTATATATACATATGTGTGCGTATGTGTGTGTGCGTGTGTGTATGTAGACTCACAAGTCTACATATATATATATTTATACACATGCAATCATGCATACATACATACATACATACATACATACATGCATACGTACATGCATTCATACATATATATACACATATATCTGTATTAATGTATGTATGTGAATATGTATATACATATATTTGGAAAATGTATATACAGAAATATGTACATATATAGATATAGATATTTGCATGTGTGTATATAAATACGAGAACACATACACACACACGCGCACACACTCATATATATATATATATATATATATATATATATATATATATATATATATATATATATATATATATATATATATGTATATATATATATATATATATATATATATATATATATATATATATATATATATATATATATATATATGTATATATATATATGTACATATATATATATGTATATATATATATATATATATATATATATATATATATATACATATATATATATCCTTGCATATATACATACAAACATACACACACATATTTATATATATATATGTAAAAAAGCGATAAAGGAAGAGAGAAATTGAGAGAGTTAGCCACACATGATTACACCGATCATTCACCGCGCGGGGGTAAACATGATCAGACACATCTAACGAGGTCAAACTAGAATATTATTGATACGCAGCACGCACAGATCTTCACACATATACTCACAAACCACATGCACAACACACGCTCATTCACACGTATGTGTGTCTGTGTGTGTATGCGTCTGTTTGTCTTAATACACACACACACACACACACACACACACATACACATATATATATGTCTATCAATATCACGTATGTTTCAATATACCTATGTTTTGTACGTACGTACGTATGTATGTATGTATGTATGTATGTATGTATGTATGTATGTATGTATGATTAGTCGCACTGCATGGTACCTTGGCCAAGTGTCGTCTACTATAGCCTCGGTTCGAACAAAGCATTGTGAGTGGATTTTGTAGACGCAAACTGAAAGAAGTCCGTCGTACATATATATGTATATATATATATATATATATATATATATATATATATATATATATATATATATATATATATATATATACATATATATATATATATATATATATATATATATATATATATATATATATATATATATATATATAAAAGTAAAATCTTTCTGTGAACTCTTCCGGAAATTGAATATTTCTTCTAAAATTGCTGGATGTTGCTATTTTATGAAGTTTCACTATATTGTAGTTGAAAGATCTAAATAGGGAATAATTAACAGTCGACAACTGAGAAGAAGTCAGACTTCTTCTGGTATTTCGTCCCGTACTTCTCTCTCATTATGTGTTTACGTATTTTCCACTCGGTGGTGATGTCCTGTACTTATTGTCTATTTTCTGGTAATTCGTCCTGTACTTATCGCTCTTGTGTCTACGTAATTTTCACTTGGTGATGCCCTGCACTTGATGTATTATATATATATATATATATATATATATATATATATATATATATATATATATATATATATATATATATATATATATATATATATATATATATATGTATGTATGTATGTATGTATTTATGTATATATATATATATATATATATATATATATATATATATATATATTTATATATACATATATGTATATATATAATATCATATATCATATACATATATATATATATATATATATATATATATATATATATATATATATATATATATATATATATATATATATATATATATATATATATATATATGTGTGTGTATATATGAATGTATGTATATATGTGCACACATATAATTGATGATGTATTAAAAATATCTGAAACAATATTCTGACATCGAGGTGAATGTATTTGAAATATTTTCATATTTGTAGGAGTGAAAAAGACAAATAGTTAGACAGAAAGATACAAAAGATAGACACATAGATGCATTGATAGATAGATAAAAAGACAGAGAGATACACAAATAGATAGATCGATAGATAGATAGAGATAGAAAGAAAGATAAATAGAGAGAGAGAGAGAGATGTCGAAAGAGATACAGAAACAGTTTGTGTCAGAGAAGGAGAGAGAGGGAGAAAGACAGCGATCACGTGGTACAAAACAAACAAATTGGATGACATATTTGTGATGAGGACTGTAAAATTTATATTTCCACTGTAAACCTCAGCAATTCATAATTTCTAAGGGAGGAAACGACGCCATATTTTCACACTGTGTCACCTCTATGGTAATTCTTTCATTATATTCTTATATTCTGTTATTCTGTCACTGGTGCTGGAGTACGGCCATACTGTGGCTCCATTTTTAACGGAATTCAAATCGTGTATATCGATTTTGCTAGGATTTATAACAATGCGGTAGGATATAGCATGCGAAATGGATATCATCATAACCAGTGATAATAGAGTAAAATGGGTTCGAAGCAAGTCGACTACTACGGAAACTTCGAACTCATTGTCAAACACTTCCTGGCTTAATCTAGTACTTAACTGTATGTAGTGATTGCACAAATAAAACACACACAATAATATCTATCTGTCTATGTTATGCCATGTATGTATGTATGTATGTATGTATATATGTATGTATGTATGTATGTATCTGTCTGTCTGTCTGTCTATCTATCTATGTTTATGTTTCTTTTCATGTTTAGTTATAATAAACCAATTTTACATTAATCTGAGTAGTTACTCTACAGTTTTGTACTCAATAAGTTTCTTCTCAAACATGAAAAATGTTGACTGTGACTTCGAAGTTTCATCCAGTTAACCCATCAAGTCACTGTTAACACCTGTTTAAAAGTAACCCCACCATATATATATATATATATATATATATATATATATATATATATATGTATATATATATATACACATACACACACACAGACTAGAGCAACCACACGCGCAAATACGCTCAAAGCGCAAAAATATCCTCAAATTGGTATGTTTCGTGCCATTAGTCTGTAGTCTGGTAGTCTAGATGCTCGATAAATCGCTTTTCCCCGCACAAAAACGTCATTCTCTCACAGAAAACATATCTCTGCTCATTTTGTACACATATGTACACGCACCCATATTTGCACACACATACACACGCTTTTGCACATTCACACACACACACACCTACATATATATGTATTTATGTATATATGTGTGTGTGTAAATGTACATAATGCATACGTATATACATACATACGTACATACATGCATACATGCATATGTACATACGTATATACATGCATATATACATACGTATATGCATGCATACATACATACATACAATGCAATTGAAGGAACTAGATGCATTTCAATGTCACATGCTGCCTATTTATGCACCAGAACCACGTGTCAGGCTGAGATTTGGAGTAAATGCGTTGTATATAAATCTGTAATAAACAACATTTTGGAGATGTACAATTCGCCATTCTTATTTTCAATGTCCTACACACACACACACACACACACACACACACACACACACACACAGACTCACACATGCACACACACGCTCACACAAGTATATGCCGGTGCAAGTTCTCGTGCGCGTTCGTGTGTGTGTGTGTGTGTGTGAAGAAGTAATTGCATGTGACTGGAAATTTAAATCATTAACTCAAAGTCGTCAATGAAATAATGACCTCTGATTACCGATCCCCCCCCACCTCAAGCCTACTACTACTACTACTACTACTACTACTACTACTACTACTACTACTACTACTACCACTACCACCACCACCACCACCACCACTACTACTACTACTACTACTACTACTACTACTACTACTACTACTACTACTTCTGCTGCTGCTGCTGCTGCTTGTTCGTTCTAGTTCTTGTTCTTCTTCTTGTTCTTCTTCTTCTTCTTCTTCTTCTTCTTCTTCTTGTTCTTCTTCTTCTTGTTCTTCTTCTTCTTCTTCTTCTTCTTCTTCTTCTTCTTCTTCTTCTTCTTCTTCTTCTTCTTCTTCCACGGTTTGATGTTGCTAGCGATGGTAATGATTGTGACGATGTTGATAGACATGGATGTGTTGATGATGATGATGATGATAATGATGATGACAGTGACGACTGTGCTGTTGTTGCTGATGCTGTTGGCAGTAATGGTCTTGGTGGTGGTGGTGGTGGTGGTGGTAGTGGTGGTGGTCGGCTTCGTCTTGGTGGCAGCGTTGTTGAAGAAGAAGAAGAAGAAGAAGACGGATGTGGAGTAATGTTCAGCGTGCCTGACACGAACTCATTACCTACCTCACGAGAGAGAAATACTGACGTGGTAATTATCTTAAATTGAAACGACTGTTGAAGACATTGCACAAATTACACCATCCCCTTCCTCCTCCTCTTCCTCCGACTTTTCCTTCAGGAGACGCTAAATCCACTATCCTTACCACCACCACCACCACCACCACCACCACCACCACCACCACCACTAACATCAACACGAGCTTCTCATGAAGTAACATCTACGTAGCCAGTGGAGTTGCTAGACATAACAACCAGAACTTTATCAATTCACACTTAATCGTCCATCTTTAAAAGGGAGGACACATACCGGATAATCTGGATTTCGATTCCTCCTGGCACAGAGGAGAAAGACGAGTTGGTCACGACTGGAATGCCTTTCATCATCAGCCTGATCAATTACGGTTGACTATCTCTTCTTCTTCTTCTTCTTCTTCTTCTTCTTCTTCTTCTTCTTCTTCTTCTTCTTCTTCTTCTTTTTCTTCTTGCAGTCGTCCCCTTTGCTCCTTTTCTATTCTTCATCTTTAAACTCCCTCCTACCCAACATACAACCACCACCCAAATCAACCCCCCCACCCACCACCTCAATCAATCTGCACCCCTCCCACCACTCTCTCATTAGCAATTACTCCCTCTGTCTCCCTCATCCCATCTCTATGATTCACTTCTGATGATTTCGTGGTCGCAATAAAGACTTCTATCATTGACTTGACACTGATAAGCACTCAACGTAACAATCAGTCGATCGATTTATCTCTCTGCTTAGACTTATCTATCTATCTATCTATCTATCTATCTATCTATCTATCTATCTATCTATCTATCTATCTATCTATCTATCTATCTATCTATCTATCTATCTATCTATCTATTTGTCTGTCTGTCCACCTATCTGCTTGCCTATCTATATCTATCTATACATACATACATGTATATGCCTATACATATATATGCACATGCGCATACATATAAATGTGAAATATATGTGTGTGTGTGAGTATGTATAAAATATCAACGCTAATACTTTGCAGGCATAATTATGTGTGTATACCTGAAAGAAGGTTGCTTCCTGACAACATTGTTCCGGGTTCAATCCTACTGCATGGCATCTTGGACGAGCAAGTGTCCTCTACTGTAACGTTTTGCCGACCAAAGCCTTGTGAGTGGATTTCGTAGACGGAAACTGAAAGAACCTTCTTTATAGCCACTACACATTCTTTATTCTCTCTCCTTGTTTCTTTCTGTGTTCCATTCTGAGGAAGAGCGTAAGCTAGAAACGTTAAAGACTTTTTCACTTCCCGAGCGTTATACTAATACATCTGCTTGTTGTCTACACCGTCTGTCTTCGTCATTTGTTTTTTTGTGAATTCTCCCCCTATATACATATATATGTGTGTGTGTTTGTGTCTGTGTTTGTCTCCCACCACCGGATGACAACTGGTGTTGGTGTGCCTATGTTGCAGTAACTTAGCGGTTCAGCAAAAGAGAAATAAATATGCACCAGGCGTAAAAAAAAACCCAACAAAAAGCAATCATTACAATGGTCGATTCATTCGACTCAAATTTCTTCAAAGCGGTGCTCTAGCATGGCCGCATTCTAATAACTGAAACAAACAAACGATAAAAGATTAAAAGAAAAAAACAGTTGACACAGGACTACATCGAATCCAATGTCCTGATGGCATTCCTTCCCTTTATTTGTTAAAGGTTGTCGGCTGCTACTTCTAGCACGTCGGCAGACGACATAAAACTCTACCGTTTGCTAACCTGATTCATCCCAACCTCTCCCTAACCCCCACTGGTAACTGTACTTAGATGTCTTCATTTACAGTTCAATATTTTATTCATTTCGGTGTTGTTGTAGTTGAAGCTATTTTGTGGTTTGGGAATCAATAAAATGGCGGAGATACAAACCATGGCCGTTAAAAGCTGATGCATTCTGTTTTATGACATAAAATTAAGATGCTTTTTCCTTCGAACTTCTAAGAATGGTTTGGGTATGTTTTTGTTTATTTTCGTTATATATTTAATACCGGGTATAGGGTACATCAGTAGTTTGTACTTAAATCCTCCGTACAAATTAGGAGTTAATCATAAAATTTCCATCTCTCGTTGTGTTACGACGCTAACACACCAACACCATCGCCACCACCACCACTACCGCCACCACCGCCGCCGCTGCTGCCGCAAGCAACAACAGGGCCGTCATTATTTGTTCTAATGTCGCAACCAATTATTAACAACACAATAGAAACAGGATTAACATCTCTAAGCTACCAACTGGTAGACATAAAACCGTTGTTCCATCGTAAAAAAAAATGGCATTTACTGGGTCGCTGTCCCTTAAGTCTCATATGGCTTCGTAGTGAAGATGCTTGCTTTGTAGCCATGTCGTTCCGAGTTGGATCCCACCGAGAAAAAGCTTGGGCAAGTGACTTCGACAACAACAGCTTCGGGTCGATCAATGCTTGTCTTCTTCACGTTCTGAGTTCGAATTCCGACGAGGTCGACTTTGTCTTTCATCGTTTCAGAGTCGATAAATTAAGTACCAGTTGAGTACTGGTGTCGATGTAATCGACTGGCCCCCTCCCCCCAAATTCAGGCATTGGGTATACAGTAGAAAGGATTAAAGGCGGAGAACTGGCAGAGTCGTTAACACGCCGGGGAAATGCTTTACGGTATTTCGTCTGCCGTTACGTTCTGAGTTCAAATTTCGCTGAGGTCGACTTTGCCTTTCATCCTTTCGGGGCCGATAAATGAAGTACCAGTCAAGTACTGGGATCGATTTAATCGACTATCCACCTCCCCTCAAATTACAGGACGAGTCTACACGGATTTTCTAAATCAATCCTCGTGCTTGGTCCTGATTGAGTAGATCTATGACCAGAGACACTCTAGCCATGGCCATCACCCTTTACCCACGAATTAAAATACACCTTTGACTCCGAGGTGGTGATGGTGGTGCTGATCAGGGTGATCGCGGAAATGGTAGAGAACGTCGCGATGGTGGTGGTTGTGGTGGCGGCGACGAGCGTGATAAGGATAGTAGCGGCGGTGATGGTGGTGGTGTCGAAAGTGGTGATGACTGTGATAGTTGTGATGGTGATGCCGATGCCAATGATGACGAAGGCAGTTGCTGCACGTAGTAAAGATGGTCACGACCGTAGCGCTGGAGACGTCGACAACGATGATGATGGTGCTGGTGATTGTGCTGGTGATTGTGATGATGATGATGATGATGATGATGATGAAGATTGTAGCGATCATTGTCTAAACTGTCGGTGAATGAGGAGCGCGTCTATAGAATAAGTGTCTTATTACTGTCATATAGTGGAGCATTTGCAGAGAGGGAGAGAGAGAGAGTGAGAGAGAGAGAGAGAGAGAGAGAGAGAGAGAGAGGAGAGAGAGAGAGAGAGAGGGAGAGGCGGAGAGAGAGAGAGGGAGTGTGGGGAGAGAGAGACTCCATCAACAAACCGTAATTGCTGACAGAAAAAAATTAATCACTATCAAACATGCCAATTTCCAAATTGGGCCGTAATTATGGCTTTTCACATGTGGCCACACACGCGCACACACACACACACACACACACACACACACACACACGCGCACGCGTACACATATTGAAACAGAGCTACATTCGTACACATGTATTTGTGAGTGTCTTAGTGTCGCTATGAATGTGTGTGTGCGTGTATGTGTGTGTGTGTATATATTATATGTATTTGTATGTGCGAGGGTGTGGGTATGTGTATATACATATATGTGTATTTATGAGTGTACTCACGTGTAGTTATATATACGTGTACGTGTTCATACGTGTCTTTCGTAAGTTTGCTTTGTAATTATTAGAATTAGTCCGCCGAAAAAGTTATCTGGTTTCTAACAAAGACTGGCAACTCCATAGATGGATAACAGAAGTGGGAATGAGAGACATGCTAAAGACTTAGAAAAGTCTTGTATATCCGTACTGTTCCGCTTACTACCGACTATGTTAGAAAGAGCGTATTATATTTATGTATGCGTGTCGTCCTCTCTACTCTTTACATGAATATGATATATATATATATATATATATATATATATATATATATATATATATATATATATATATTCACATACAGTTGTAGATTGGGAGAGGGGGGTGCACATGACCGGGATGGATGGAGGAATAAGAGTGCAACAACGGGGTTGTTTGAGGTTTGAAAGAGAGAAAATGAAGCACGAAAAGATTCAGGGAAGGCTTAGAAGGAATGGACCTGCGGAAAATGAGGCAGTGTTGCTTTTTGTGTGTGGGATGTGTGGGAAGAGGTGCTTGAGTCGTGCGGTCCTGGTCAGCCATCAGAGAACTCACAGGAATCGAGCCATGCTAAATTGTGATATGGTTATTGTTCACAACAGAATATATGCAACACGTGGAAAGGTGTGCCTCTTAGTTGGAGGATTGAAAAGGCGTGTCAAGAGAATTCATAGTGTGGCACCTGTTCCCTTCGCCAGCCAGCACTACTATGCATTATGCAATAGAATGGGCAAATCTTTGGCCGGGCTCAAGAGTCACACACGTACCTCACGTTGCATCAACAGTGAACAATGATACTTTCTAGCAATTGTTTTGCTCATATACGACAAAGCAGCTAAAATGCATGTATGTATGTATGTATGTATGTATGTATGTATGTATGTATGTATGTATGTATGTATGTATGTATATAAAATTCTACCGAAACAGCTGTTGTGAATTTCAAACTCCATTTGTGGTTAATTTTTATATCTACGCCACAACAAAGACAAAGTTTGCAGTCAGATCTATGGTTTAAATTCGATTTGATACTTGCATATCTACACTATCCCAACAACACTTAATACCTTCAGTGATGTTTACCTCACTTTGAGCTTTATGTTATCGAACCTAACCATATCTGGCCTCCTACGAGTTGATGTGCCGTGATTCTAATGAATTCTTACAGCTAAGCCATACAAACACATATATATCTGTATATAAGTGCACACACACAAACACGCTAACACACACACACACACACATATTATGTTTTATAACTCCGAGTTTCTCTACTATTATTGATATATATTTGTCGAGTACATTATATAAAGTTTGCATGAAAATATTCTGGAAGTAATAGCAGAATATTGATTTCTGTTAGACAAACACACACAAGTAGATATA
>NC_142951.1:36854844-36862344 GCF_046866305.1 Octopus bimaculoides | reverse complement strand
TTCGAACACACACAACCCATTCACACTGTCAGGCATATATATATATATACGCACATACATCTAAACACACACACATATATGCATATATATTCATGCATACACACACATATATATATACATACACAAATGTACTTTTGTGTGCAAATGTGCACATACACACGCACACGAAAGAGATATAAATGCGCACACACTGACTCACATACATGTGTATACATATATGTATGCATGTGTATGTCATCATTCATCAAGCTAAGTTTTGTGTAAACATATATATGTATAAACGTACACCCACACACACACACACACACAGACGTATGTATATAGATAAACATGTGCACATATATTTATACATACATAATATACACATTTCGTTTCAACTACAAGTACATAAATATCTGTCTTTGCATTTGAAACTTTGCGTATGCATATATACTCTGAAGCGTACATGAACCACACATACTTACGTCAGCGTCCGCATATATATATATATATATATATATATTTCAATTTTTTTTCTCCGTGTTTTTCTCCTTGTCTCCGTATTCTTTCTGTTGAAGAGCGTAGCTCGAAACGTCAAAGACTTTCCGTATTCCCGAGCGTCATACTAATATATACTTTTGTTATTTACACCACCTGTCCTCGTCTGTTGTTATTTTTTGTATATTCTCCCATATATATATATATGCTTGATCGCTAAATCTACAAGCTTTTTTCATTCTCTCTTTGTTTATTTCCTCTTATTCCTTTCTATTGAAGAGCGTAGGCTCGAAACATAAAAGACTACCTCACTTTCCCAAGCGTCAAACTAATACTCCTACTTGTTGCTCATGCGCCTGTCTTCGCCTTTTGTTATTCTGTAAATTTCGGCTATATATATATGCAGTCAAAGTAATTATAATAGTATGAAGAGGTCAATGCTTCCTTCCAGTGTGCTCTTTACATTTATTAGCAATTCGTTACTACATATTCACATCGCTACATCGCTACATTTTTCATCAAATAGAGTAGGATAAGTTCTATGATTCAACCCATATAAATATATATAGCTAATACATAATACATTTGTGTTTATGTATCCGGTTGAAGTTCTATAATTCCCTTTCCACATTCTAATCACTCATCATTTACGTCTCAGTTATGCAATGGTGTGTGTGCTCATGTATTAAATATATTTGTGTCTACACATCTGCTCTATTGTTACTTAATGTTTAAATTATATATAACAGATTCAATGCTTGTTTATATAAACGAGACATTATAGTTTCTTTTAAGTGAGATTATCTGGATAGCTAATAAGGTCTTCGTTTAAGAGTCAGTCGATGTTACAACTTTTATAAGATGTTAAGATACCACAAAATAATATAAAAATCGCTTGATCGACCTGGCTATCCTGGATGATTTTCTACGTCACTGGTTACAATACGCTTGGCATCGTTTTAGCTCCCAGATGATGCCACTCTGCTGGCGAGCAGGCCCTGATCGGAAGGGCTAGTCCATCGCAGGGTGACCCATTGACAGCTGAGTGAACTGCAGCAACGTGCAATGAAGTGTTTTGCTCAAGAACACAACACACCACTTGGTTAGGGAATCGAACCCACGATCTAGCGATCGTCAGCGTAAAACCCTAACCACTAAGCCACGTGACTTCACAAATTCCATATTATCATCCCATATTTCAGTACACTCTTAGTGAAAGACCATCACTGTATAATGGAATTTTGGCTCCTTTAGACCAGAAAAAAATTAACTATATACGTTTCTTGGGTGTTTTGCTTTTCAGAATTTCGTTTTAAAACAAAAAATAAAGATCTGTTCCATAAATTACAGAGCGAATTAGATGGTATAAAATATGCCAACTGATATTGTAGGTTACATTAGTATTGAAAAAAACAAACAAACAAACAAAAACATATATGTGTTGTTAGGCTCACGTGAAGTCGCCTTTGTAATGATCTAAATGTATATGTATGTTGATTATATCTAATCTTAAAGTCATTTTCTGTCACGACAGCGTAATCAATTACATTGTGATTAATGTGAGATGTGACAGTGACTGCTTAGATAACTGATTTTTCTAAATAATTGCTGTTGACTGGGAATACGTTCTGTGAATGATAGTTGCGTTTTGCTTTGTTAATATTCTTTGAATTATTCATTTGTTTTTCATTGCTGAAGAATGATAATCTGTTATCGAATTAGTGTTCAGAGGATCGAGGTTGGAGTCTTGCTATATTTATGAGAAAGTGTAATTTTACAAGATGGGGGAATATATTTCTAACCTAAGTGCCTAATATCGATTGGATATGTTGGATTCAGTCACGTGACATTCCTTTTGCGCTTGTTTTTATGTAGGCTGATGGTATTTAATCGTTTCTTTCAATCGCAGACGATAACGCCATATTGAGTATATGTATTTGCTTCATCATTAGAGAAGCTTGAGGTTCACTTTCATTTACATAAATTACTCTGCGTATTTTTTCTAAAAGCAATGTTGGATAGTTGAAGTCATGATGCAGGCACGCACACACACACATGCATGGGTGTGTGTGTGGTGTGGTGTGTAGTGTAGGGGTGTGTATGAGTTAAGTACACACACACACGGCGTGCGCGCGCACACACACACATACACACACGGCGTGCGCGCGCGCGCGCGCACACACACACACACACACACACACGCATATTTCTATTAACGCTTCGTCCAAATGTAAATTTTGTATAATATGATTCTTTGTCTGAAAAATTTCTAATAGGAAATTTCTTTTATCCAAAATGTACAAGCTTCTAATTCCTATTAGCAAATGAAACACGTGTAATGGTGAAAGAATTTCCAACTTCCTATTTATGCCATTATATAATTACAATATTAATATAAATCATAAGAAGCATCTTCTAGAGGGCTTTTGAAGGATACTTTAAAAAAATTAAATTGCTATAACTTATAGAAAAGAAACAAAAGGATAAAGAGAATAAGATTTTGTACGTATATATGCAGATGTATGTTTTTATATTTATGCATATCTATCTATCTATCTGTCAGTCTGTCCGTCTGTCTGACTGTCTGTCTGTCTGTCTGCCTGCCTGTCTATCTGTGTGTGTGTGTGTGTGTGTGTGTGTATGTGTGTTAAATGATCTGTATTAATGTATAATAGAAGTATCTTTAAGAAGGAGAAATTGAAATTAACAGGTCAATTTTGCCCGTCTTCAAAGTTATAAAATAAAAATTAAAAGAAAATCGATGAATTAATTGCCTCCTAATTAATTACCTTTATATGTAAATAAATTAATAATTCATTTAATAAACCATTTTCTCTGAATTTTATACAGTAAACATACGAAGCTGGACATCGGCATACAACACGTCTGACTGACGCAAATATATAAGCAAAACTATGAAATAACAACAAAAATAACAATAATCATAATAATAATAATAATCCTTTTACTATTGGCACAAGGCCCGAAATTTGAAGGGAGGGGACCAGTCGATTACATCGACCCCAGTGATTTACCGGTACTTAATTTATCGACCCCGAAGAGATGAATGGTAAAGTCGATCTTGGCGGAATTTGAACTCAGAACGCAAGGACGGACGAAATGCCGCTAAGCATTGATAATAATGATAATAATAATGATAATAATAATAATAATAATAATAAATGTTTAACTTTTATTTTATTCTTATTTTAGCTGGTCTATGAAAGACTTATGATAGAAAGTATACAGTAAAATGCCTGACGCAACTCTTACTACCAATATTCGCAATTTCAACTCCCATTCACAGTTACATAAACCAATAATAGCAACACAATTGGCTGATTAACCAGTCAGCTTCCTGTATATCTCCTCACATTTTCCTCGTCGCCATCTTGTTATTTCTGTTGGTCTTGTTCATAATGTTATTGTCGTCATTGATGATAATATTCTTATATTCCGTGTTGTTAGTGTTATTATTGTTGTTGCTGTTGTTGATGGTGGTGATGGTGATGACGTTGGTAATGTTGCGGCTGAACATGTTTTGTTGATGATGATGTTATTACTGTTGTATATGTTGTTGTTGTTCTTTCGCTATATTCTCATTTTCCTAATCTCCAGTTTCATTATATTTCACGCTCTCTCTGTCACACCACTTGTCTGTATCCCTCTCACCTTTCCTCTCCTCCTCCTCCTCCTCCTCCTCCTCCTCCTCCTCTTCTTCCAATTCCTCTTCCTTCTCATCCCACTTTCTCTACGTCTTTTTCTCTCTCCCCTTCCCCCCTCTATTCACTGCTTCATCAATGATGTTAAGATTACGGTTTCCGGAATCCTTAAATTTCTTTGACGTAAAATATTTGTTACACATCTCTACTTGGTGAAAGAACTTCCGCCCAACCACCGTGTTTGTATTTATGTATACATATATATATGAGAGGAGAGATAGAGAGAGATAGAGAAAAAGAGGAGGAGAAAGGAAAAGAGTTACATACATGCATATATATATATATATATATATATATATATATATATATGTATGTATATATAAGTATGTTCACAAATACATATATTGAGGGAGAGAAGGAGAGGAGAAAAAAAAAGAACGCAAGAATAGGCGGGAAATTGAGAATGGATGATAGAGAGAGAAGGAGAGTGGGGTGGGCAGAAGACATAAGATAAATAAGAGATTTAAACAGAGATATAAACGAAAAGTTTTAGAGAGAATGCAACACGTCTCCATTTGTACTGCGAAAGTAATAACATGTAGCCACCTCATAGATAATGTTTTATTAGTAAATGTAACCCCCTCCCCACGCCCGAAAAGAAAAGTAATAATTGCTGGGTTTATACAAAAGATACTTATTGATAAGAAATCTATACATTCATAATTTAATTGAATTATCCAAAGCAATTGATCGCCTTTCATGAAAGCGTAAATTCCGTAAACAACATTACATACAGCATAACATAGGTCAAACGAGAAGAACGGTTTCCTGTCGACTAACTATACATCTACACAAAAACCAACCGGAGCACATTATACGATAAAATGAATAGAAAACAATCAAAGTAATCAAATTAATAATGTTAATAATAATAATAATAATAATAATAATAATAATAATCATCATCATCATCATCATAGTACATAGCCTTCAAAAGGCTCAAATGAGACCGCTCATACGCCACTGTTACGTTACATAAAGACAGGTCTTAGTGAAAGGATGTTACGCTTTCATATTTTATTGCTTATAGTACCCCGATCTGTATGACGTAACGTATTAGTATTTTCCTTGTGCATTTTTTTGATACAATGACATTTGCCACTCCGCAGAAATACTAATTTGTGCATCACTACTTCCAGTATATCCAGCCTAATTGCTATACCGTAACAAACCTGTCTGTGTTACGTACCCAGTTGTAGTAGGTATCTATCGATCATCAGAGACCATTCTTTCATTAAAAATGGCCTTACAATAGGATATTAGAAATATATTGGAAAATGTGACTGTAACATTTATTCCGTGTTCTGATATCGCTAAATATGAGATTCTTCCATGATGCAATAGTTTCTGTTTCAACACACACGATCTCACACGCCCTATTTGTTGCTCTGATGTGATGTTCTTTTAAAGTCAGATATGAATAACTCATACACACGTTCTGAAATATTTGAAGAAGGAATAGAACAACTCTATCGAAGGAGATTCATGACTGTCACGAACACAGTCGTAAAGGGCGAATTTGAGAGTATAAACTTTTAATATATTAAACCCATGGGTCGATAAAATAAGTGCCAGTTGAACGCTAGAGGGTCGATGCAATCGACTCGTCCCCGTTTGCTGCCCTTGTGGCAACATTTGAAGCCATTAGTCATACTCGCACACATTATGTGTATAATGAAGTAGACAGCGAGGTTGAGTGAACAAGGCTGTTCCTAACGCACTTAAGCCACTGAACCACACACACACACACACACACACACACTCCATACATTCCCAACCACATCACGCACTCAGCCCCCCACACACTCACACACACACACATATATATGTATACGGACACCATAAAATCAAACACACGCACATGGACAGATACACACACACTTAGGGAGACGTCGAAGAGAAAAGGAGGGATGGCACGAAGGAGAAAGTGCAGTAGAGCAAAAAAAACACAGAGAGAAAGAGATTGTGAGAGAGAGAGAGAGAGAGAGAGAGAGAGAGAGAGAGAGAGAGAGAGAGAGAGAGAGAGAGAGAGAGTGAAACGAGAAAGAAGGGAGCGACGCGTGAGAGATTGTGAGATTTGAAAGATAAATGATGCAAATATTTGTGTGATGAAATAGTAAAGTAATTTGTTAATTGTTCATCGACTGTTAATTAGCTTGTAGACATTGTTGATGATTGGATGTTAGCGGAACAGCTGACAGCTGACAGATGACAGAATAATCTCCCCCATTATGCTAATTAATATGTAAATTAACAAATAATGATTTCATGCAAATACATACAAAGCTAATTAGTTTTCCCGTTGCTGTTGTTGTTGTTTAACACCAGGCCAACCGAGACCGGACAGACCATGATCAAACGTGTCCTATCGATAACCAAACCAGTAGTTTTGTTAGTTTCCGACAACGGATTTCGTTATCTAATTTGGCCTTCTTTTTCTTAAGACGACAGAGTTTAATTTGAGGTGGCTTTGGTTGTTATTTCAAGCAATAGAAGAATTTGAAGCCGTTAGTATTATTGTTCTTACTATTATTGTTGTTATTATTGTTATTATTATTATTATTATTATTATTATTATTATTATTATTATTATTATTATTATTATTATTATTATTATCAATACTATTCCTGTTGCGGTTGTTTTTGTTGTTGCATTTATTAATAGGCTTCCACTCTTCTCCACGATAACTTGACAAATTGTACAAATTACTTTTTTTCTTTTGTTTCTTTGGCTTCAAAGCAAAACGCAACAAAGCAACATCAATATGGCGACGTACATTTACACATGTATGGTTCACACGCTCTATTTCTCTATATTCTCTCCCTCTTTTTCTCTCCACTACCCATCTCTCTCTCTCTCTCTCTCACATACACAAACACACGCAGACACACCACACACATATACAAACACACACGTCTTTGGGATATTTTTCTTAAATTTCTATCAAACCAGACAGGGTGCGGAAGGACATTATTCATGTTGGATGTTGTGCCAAACGCGACAGTTAAAGAGAGATTTCCAAGAGTGTGGATATCAACTGTTAATTAATTTAAATGTTGCAATTAAAAAGGAAATGATTACGGATTAATGAGAGATGGGACAAGCTGAGCCAATGGCTTTCTTTTAATGAAAACCTCAAAGACTGTCTGTAGAAAGGAAGAAATCCTTCCTCCGAACGGAAACCTGAAGCTCATAACAAGAACGTTCCGCAAAATGTACTCAAGGATGAAGGAGAGGATTTAATCAAGATGATGGATTAAGTCGACCACTCCGGCGCGTTTTATTAAACGGGCTTCTCAA
>NC_142951.1:36837344-36842344 GCF_046866305.1 Octopus bimaculoides | reverse complement strand
TGTAAATATAGCCTATAAATATATACACATATGTATGTATATATGCTACGCGCACACGCACACCAGCACGCGCGCAAGGACACACAGACACACAGCCACACACATATTATATTATAATTATGCGGTATATATATATATATATATATATATATATATATATATATATATATATATATATATATATATATATATATACATATATAAGGCGCCATATACACGCTTAAGGTACGGTAATATGTTACCGGTGTAAAATTTGTAAAATGCAATTCAGAGGGAAGACAATAACGATTCGGATCGCGTGGATCTGTGTATAGTTATGTTTAATTAAGAGAGTGGCTACTCTGAGTTTGTGAGCCACCTGAGGATCGAGAACAAGAAACGCCATGTTGCAATTCACACAGACTCACCTTTAAGTACGCACACCCAGTAATTACACAACAAACCCATGCACACACACACGCACGGAAACACATATATGAAATATATATATATATATATATATATATATATATATATATATACCCACACATGTATATATATATAGACATTATATATATATATATATATATATATATATATATATATATATATACACCCACACATGTATATATATAAACATTATACCTGAATATATAAAGCTTGAATACAATCATAGTTGATTGCTGGTACATACTACATAGGGGTTTCACACCAAGTGTTGGTAATGGTGGAGGTGGGCATTGGGGTGGAATCGTGTACAATACTACAATTGTTGCCTCTTGACATTGATGTCATCTATTCACTCGACCTTTACCAAATTCCTCGATGCTATTGTGAAAATTCTTTAGAATTCTTTGCTTCTCCGAGCAGAAAGAGCGCCTTCTTCTATTGTCCTTCCATGTTATAGTTACACTTGGATAATATTCCTGAAAGATACGCAGGCAGGTATTCATTCACTTAGCCATATATATATATATATATATACGCAGGTGTACACGTATGATACGTGTTATGTATATATGTGTATACATGTGTGTATGCGTGTGTGTATGTATGTGGATGTTGTACGTGTGTGTGTACGTATGTATGTATGAATAAATGGTTGGCTGTTTAGGTGGCGGGCCAGCTCTTCGCTCTCCCTTTCGCTCCATCCCTCTCTCTTGATACATAAACACTCCCACACAAACACACATACATACACACACATACACACACACACACACACACACACACACACACACACATATATATATATTTATATATATATGTATATATATATATATATATATATATATATATATATATATATATATATATAAGCATGCATATTTGTGCTTATCTATCTATCTATCTATCTATCTATATATATATATATATATATATATATATATATATATATATAGATACGAACATATATACATATATATTGTATATATAGCGTGTGTGCGTACATGCGTGTGAGTTGCATGTGCATTTGTATATGTGATCATGTAATGCACGTGAATGCAAATATACGCACAAATATAGAATTAAACACATATCTATATATATACAAATATAATTGCTCATGCATGATATATATATATGTGTGTGTGTGTATGCGTGTGTGCGTGTGCGCGTGTATGTATGTATACAGGGAGAGACAATGTTAGAGAGAGAGAGAGAGTGAGAGAGAGTGTGAGAGAAAAAAAGAGAGAGAGAGAGAAAGAGATATCTATGTCGAGCACATATCTGTTTGTATGTATAACAGGTAACGTGCATATCTGTACATATTTAATTGTCTCTTTTCTCCATGTGAATTCTTCATAACAGCAATACCTGCCAGGTCTTTCTTTTTGCGACAACAAATATTCTTTATGATTCCTAACAGAAACATCAGACAAATTCGCCAATTTGTAACCAGCAGCACCCTTTCGTTTCAACGATTTCACTACACGAATTCACGCCGCTTTTCGCGCAGCGAATCATGACACAAATTTTCTTCTTAACACCATTATTTCCTATATGCCGTTTATCAAGTGCAAAATGTCCCGACGCTGTTCCCCCATCTCTCTCTTTAGCTCGCTAGCTATACCTTCGATTCTCAGCTGAGTGGGAGATGAATGGACTTATAGGGGTTTCTACTTTCTGCTCATGACCAACGAGTCACCTCAGACATCTACCGCATTACTGACTCTGGTCTATGTCTCTTCTATATTTGATTATGTAAATTCTTCCTCTGAGGAAAGATTTGGTTTCTAACAAATATATAAAACTCCATCTTTGATAACGAAAACAGTGTCATATATATATATATATATATATATATATATATATGTGTGTGTGTGTGTGTGTGTGTGTGTGTGTGAGACGTGACAGCAAAGAAGAGCACACATTCACTCTCTACGCGGGATTAGACTGAAAAGTTTGTGAGGAACCCATTTTTCCGATGGCACGCAGGTGTCGATGTATGGTTGAATGACCAAATTCAAGCTTCTCTGCTACTTCCTCAACAGTTACGATGGGATTTTATTTCACCAAGTTCCACCAGGGTCTGTAGGGCGTCCTTGTCGAGCTCTAAGGATCTTCCAGAACGAGGCTCGTCTTCCAGGCTGCAGTTTCTATATTGGAATTTCTGGAACCACTGTTGACACTGGCTTATGCTTATTATCCAGTCCCCATAGACTGCATTAATATTCCTCACACTTTCCGTTGCGTTGTTTCCTTTATTGAACTCATAAAGCAAAATATGCTGAATATGCTCTTTGTCACTTCCATTATAGTTTTGAAAAAAATAACTGTTCAAAACATGCACTAAGCAGAAGGACAAGGTAAAATTACTACCTGCTTTTATAGCAAGTTGATTCAGGTAGTTTATCCCGTCCCCCTCCGACTTTTAGTTCATATATATAAATATACAATATATAAATATACAAACATTATTATTATTATTATTATTACTACTACTATTTCTATAAAGGACATTTCTGTCACTTTATATCCAATTATTTTTTTAACGTACGTTATTAAACTTCTATCTGTAAAGATGTGTTTTTCTTTTACAAGAAAACCAATCATAACAGAATTCTCGTTATTTTTCGGCGCCTTCCGTACTTTCCGCCATAAATTTATCCAGCTTCTTATATAAAACAGTAACTTTCTTCAGCCTTTATGATCTGCTGCCGAAGCCCGACTTGTAGAGTGTCCAGAAAAAAAATATATATAAATATATATACATGCATGTGTGTGTGTGGCAGCTTTTTTTTTAGTTTCCTTGCTTTTTAACCAGGATTGTATTCTATTTTATTATTAACCTGTACAAGAGTTCCTATCATGTTTATCAAGATTTTTGCGAGAATTCTTACACGACTAAGAAAAATAGTGTTTCTGTTATCCCTCTTTCTCTCTCTCTCTCTCTCTCTCTCTCTCTCTCTCTCTCTCTCTCTCTCTCTCTCTCTCTCTCTCTCTCTCTCTCTCTATCTATCTATCTATCTATCTATCAAGGAAATACTTCCTGTGAAAAAACGTTTTTTGGAAAACACGACTATGTTCGCATACGACCATTTTATTAACGTTCTCTTCTATCTCTAGTTTGTAACAATATATGTAAGTATAGATAGATAGACATATATAATATATATGTATATATATATATATATATATATATATATATATATATATATATATATATATATATATATATATATATATATATATATATATATGTATGTATGTATGTATGTATGTATGTATTAATATACCGTACTATAATATATATATTGATATAAAAACTATCTTTCTGATATATCTATATATCTATATGTATATATTAATATAAAACTCTCATTATCTTTGCATATATATTTTATAACTATTATAAAATTTCATATCCATCCATCTATCTATCTATCTATCTTATCTATCAATCTATCTATCTATCTGTCTCTCTCTCACTCTCTCACACAGAATATCTCTCTCTGTATATATATATATATATATATATATATATATACACACAGACACAGACACATAGTTACAGAAACACCGACAACAATACGCTTTCAAACTCCCGTGCACACACACGTACACACACATAGATACACACTCACCGCTCACACAGACTTAAACACATTCACAAATAACCACCAAATATCAAATTCTCCTTCTTGCGTGATAAGGAAAACATTTTGCTTATTCCTTTTTTTTTCTATCCTTTTTCCAATTTTCTCCTTTATTGTTGGACAAATTCATCGATCTTATAATTGATATTGATTTGTCAGCAATTGTAATATTTTATAGGTACCATAATAAATGTTTATGTTCGTCATCAATACCTTATTTATTACCGTTTCTTTATCTTCTCTTAATACATGTTGCTATGAACGTTGTGCTCTCTATCAATTTATATCCTTCTGCATACAATAACTTCCACAACAGTTCTATACACGTATACACACACACACACACACACGCACTCAAAAGTAACATTGTGATTAGGAGAGCGTGCTTCAAATTTTCACTTCTCACTCTCTCTTTCTTTCTATTTTTCTGTTTCTTATTCTCTTTCTCTCTTTCTCTCTCTCTTTTTCTCTCTCTCTATTTCTCTCTCCCCCTCCTTCGGTTTTAATGATGTTGATGGACTCTTTTTAATGGTTGTGTCTGGTTATTTAACAAAGGAAGGGTATGATTTTGAACTGGGTATGGAATTAAAATACTATACTTATACAGTATGGCTGCCATATTTACATATATATATATACACACACATAATTTGCGGGTTTGTGTGTGTGTGTGTGTGTACTCATTTTCAGTGGGTGGCTAAGCAGTCAAATTTTATTTATTTAATGAAAACATGTGTTATGTAAAATAATAATTATAGTGATGATGATGATGATGATGATGATGATGATGATGATAATAATAATAAAATTATTATAATAATTATTATTTTTTTAATTAAAACACACGCACGCACACGATATGTACGTACATATACAGATATATACGTACACATATATAATAACTCATATCCATTACAATAT
>NC_142951.1:36819844-36832344 GCF_046866305.1 Octopus bimaculoides | reverse complement strand
ATGTGTGTATTCACGTACGTATCTATATATATATATATATATATATATATATAATATATATATATATATATGTATGTGTGTGCGTGTGTATATGTGAAGGCGCATGGCTCACTGGTTAGAGCACCGATCTTACGATCGTGAGATTGTGAGTTCGGTTCACGAACCAGGCTTCACGTTGAGCGAGACACTTTATTTCACGTTGCTCCAGTTCTTTTTGCCAATATAATGTATTTAAATAATAAGGTAAACACATTCTCCTATGGTGTTAAATGGTGAGATAAAAAAGGAAAATAGTTAAGCAACGAACCCCTATTTTGTGTAGGTCTTAATGCCAAATATTTCCTCCATTTTAGATTGTAAGCGTTGGCTATCGGTAGGAGACGTTGTTGATATCAGTAACACCGTAATTACGAAAGCGAAATTTAACATCGTCAGAAGTAATGTATATAAGCTAATCTAAATAACGCCAAATTGTTGAATATAGCAGTATTATATATATATATATATATATATATATATATATATATATATATATATATACAAATGTCTGTTAAAGATCTAATATGAATTAAATCTATTTAATTCGTTATTGAAGCTGAAGGGGCATTAAGCAATAGTCCCGCGGGGTGTGTATTGGTATTAGACAGAGCTTCTTCGAACAGGACAACCTAATGAAAAAAAAAGTTGCTGTAATTGAAGATAGTGTTTAAACACGCACAAATACGACCATATTTAATTCTGAACGTCTACTGCGAACGTCGCCATCTTCATGTATGTATGTATGTATGTATGTATGTATCTATGTATGCATGTATGTATGTGTGTGTGTGTATACATGCATATATATGTGTCTGTATATGCATTATGTGTGTATGTACCTGAAATTCTATGTATGTGTATCTCCAAACATATTGAAACTTGCGAAGCATTTTCATCGAAGTGTTCTTTTCGAAGCTTACAGATACATCTTTGCATGGGTAGACAAACAGACAGACAGATACACACGCGCGCGCGCACAAGTACATATATACGCACATAATATATGTATGAAAAAAATGTATGTATTATTTTTTACAATGAAAACGATGATTAATGACGGCGAGCAACTTGAAACATTGAAGTGAAACTTTTCATTCTTAAAATTCCCATATATTCTCGTGAAATTATTCAGTAATATTTCAGCTATATATTTATGTTTGGTTCTTGAAGTGTATATCAAACTATAAATAATAGCCTGTAAATATTAGATTGAAAAATTTCTGTGTATACGCATATATATATATATATATATATATATATATATATATATATATATATATATATATATATATATATATATATATATATATATATATATATATATACATATATATATATAGATATACTCGCGCGTATACACACTCACACATACATATATATACATTTACATATACATATATATACCATGTTGAACTGTTTGTACCTACACATTTTTTCTCTCTCCATTTTTTGCGTCCTGCCTTCTTTTTCCTCTCTATTCTTTCAGTCGAAGAGCGTAGGCTCGAAACGCCACAGACTTTTCCTTCCTTCCTGTTTATTGTTCCTTCACCTGTCTTTGTCATTTGTTTCTGTAAAATTTGAACTATATATATTTTATTGGTATTTATTGTATACAGTTGCCTCTCTTATTAATGTTTTATTCTTCCCCATTTGACGATTTCTATGTCTATTTAACATGTGTTCTTCCTTTCTATTTTCTTTCTCCTCCAGATATACGCCTGGGTTTCAGTTATGTTTGTGATATTTTCCATCTTTGCTTTCTGCGCCGAAACACATCCGAACTTTCGAGTTCCTTTGTCGTCTGTGAAAAACATGGAAATGATATACCGTTATTTCCACGTGAGTAGCGCCCGAAAAGTACAAAAACAGATGATGTTACAGCGGGCTGCACAGGCAAATGCAGCGCTTGACCCGACCACCAATTCAACAAACTTAACTGGCCCACCCGATATACAAGTCGAACACCCCGCCATAGTTTTCATTGATATGATATGCTTAATGTTTTTCACGTTGGAATACTTAATGCGAGTCATTTTTACGCCGCGTAAGGTAAAATTCTTGCTCTCATTGCAAAATGTTATAGATTTTCTGGCCGTTCTGCCGGATTTTGTTCAAATGATTATTATTAGAGTTTCGCCTTTGCAAAGCCCCAAGGCGTCCTTTGTCGATTTTATGTTCATTATACGCGTCACGCGACTGTTTCGCATATTTCGCCTGATACGTCACGTACCGGGACTCTGGATTTTGTTTTACACTTTAAAAGCCAGCTTCAACGAACTTCTACTCATGAGTGTATTCTTAGTGATTGGAATGGTAATTTTTGCGTCGCTCATGTATTTCGCTGAGAATAATGAGGGATTCAGTAACATTCCCATTGGTTTCTGGTGGAGTGTCGTCACCATGACGACAGTTGGTTACGGTGACATGTACCCGAAAAGCTCATTTGGCTACATCATCGGGTCCCTGTGTGCCATTTCCGGTTTGCTTATGATTGCTTTTACGGTACCCATTATTGTGAGTAACTTTGTACTCTATTACACGCACGTTCAGTACGGACTGGCGAAAAAGGACAAAAAAACGAAATCAAAAATTTATATGAGCGACACTGACCTTCCGTGCAGCAGGACGGAAGAACAGGTGCTTCATAATCAGGAACCAATTTAAGGAGGATTAATTAGGAATTCTTCAAAGAAAAAGAGAAAAAAAATTCAAAAATACGAAAAAAAATTTTTAAATTAAAAAAATCAACAAAAATCATACAGAAAATTCTAAAAGAAAACAAAATACAGTGTGCGTGCAAATATAAGTTTTGTTTTATATTTATTATTATTATTATTATTATTATTATTATTATTATTATTATTATTATTATTATTATTATTATTATTATTATTAATATTATTATTATTATTATTATTATTATTATTAATGATTTTGATTACTGTAACTGTTGGTATAGAGTTTATAATTAACAGCTTATGATTATTACTATATTATTATTATTGTTATTTTTACTTCTATTGTAATAATAATAATTATAATGATAATAATTTTATTATTGTTGATATTATTATTATTACCCTACATTGTTTTTTTTTATATTAACAGAAGTCTATATTAAGAACCAATGTTTTTTTTAATATCTTTTGTATTTACATGTTATATCTGTTTGTTTCTTGGTTTTTATTTTGTTTGTTTTGTTTTCTTGTATGTGTTTTTGTTGTTATTTATATTCTAAGTAAAATTGTACTGAATAACTTCAGAGAGAGAGGGAGAGAGAGACAGAGAGAAAGAGATCCAGAAGGAGAGAGAAAGAGAAATATATATATATGTATAAATAAGAAGATACATATATATGTATATATATATATATATATATATATATATATATATATATATATATATATATATATATATATATATATATATATTTAATCGAAATATGTATATAAACATGCAAAGAATGAATGTGTCACAGCATAAACACCACCACATCACAAACTCCAACATACAACAACCAAAACCACACGTATATAGAACATATCAATTGACGCTTTTTTTTTCTTAGCCAAGATAGCAGCTTCAAAACCATTTGGACTATGACAGACATACTTGGTGGTTCGCATATATATAAATATATATATATATATATATATATATATATATATATATATATATATATATACACATATACACATATATATTTATATATACATATATATATATATATATATATATATATATATATATATAATGATAATAATATATATATATATATATATATATATATATATATATATATATATATATATATATATATATATAATATATATACATATATATACATATATATATATGTATATATATTATATTGTATATATAATATATATAAAATATATATGATATATATATATGCAATATATATAATATATATATAATCTATATATTATATATACACAATATATATATAATATATATATGTATATATATATATATATGCATGCATATATATATAAACATACATATGTATTTATATATATATATATATATATATATATATATATATATATATATATATATATATATATATATATATAAAATATATAGTTTTAGGGAAAATAACCAAGTTTCAAGAACTCATCGATGAGTTTTTACCTGTAATTTTGGATTTTGTCCCTAATATTATTATATATATATATATATACTTGCACTTACAAGCACACAGATACGTATGAATGCATGTATACATGTAAGCTCAAACTAACGGAAACATGGATACACTCACACATATTCATGAGTGTGTGTATATGCACGTACGTGTCTACGTATGCGTGCGCGTGAGCGTGTTCGTATGTAAGTGTACTTCCACTGAGTATGTTTCACAACATTTCCTGTTGAGATATCAAATTCTTACTAATTCAGCAAATATTTTCTTTTCAGTATATATTACATTATTTTTCAAAATACATTATTATTATTATTATTATTATTATTATTATTATTATTATTATTATTATTAATTTCCTTTCGTTATATATCTCCATGTCTTGTTTAAATACATTTACTTGATATATCTACGTTTTTCCTTCGTAGAAGTTTAATGTTTTATTTTGAAATGATTTTGAAATTATTTTGTAATTCAAATCTCATTTGTTTTTCCATCGACTAATTCAATGCTATGTATTATTATTATTAGCATTGTTATTGTATTTTTCTTCTCACACTTCCTCTTCTCTCTCTGTGCAACTACTGTTTATAATATTAGATTTATGCTTATTTTCTTTCTACTATTTCTCCAAAAATTTTAATATTTATGTATGTATATCGATTTGTTTTAATTTTTGCAGTTTCTGAAATTTTTCTTAAATTTTATCTAATAAGTCTATTTCAAAATATTGTTTTAACATTTTTTTTATCATTACGAAAGCTAATCAACTAAGTTTAATAAGTCAACATATGCGCACATGCGTGCACATTTACTTAGGTACAAACATGTATAAATACATATTTGCCCGTATAAACGGATAAAAGATTATGTACATACATACATACATATATGCATGCATATATATACATACATACAGTCCTCGTACACTCACATACATAAATGTTCACTAATAATGATACCTATACATAGTTATATATATATATATGCATACATGCATACATATGTCGCCTTTCATATCCGTCGAAATGTGTTATACATGCACAGTTATCCATACAGAATATACACACACATACTTATATATTTCTACATATGTAAATTAGATATATACACGCATATATATACATATGTATATACATATGCGTATGTAAATATATATATATATATATATATATATATATATATATATATATATATATATAAATGTATGCATTTGAAAAAATATATATATGCATATGTATGTATGTATGTATCTATCTATATATATTTATATATTTATGTATAGTTCTTTAATTGTTATACATGTTGAAGATTGATATCTTACACATACTTGTGAGGCATGAAGTAGTTTTAAAAATCACTTACGCCGTCCAAATATAAAAAGGAAGATACACACACTCACATGCAAGATAACAACGTTAGAAGGATATAATGTACAAAACTGTTTCCACCTTTAGAGCTCTAGAACATCATTATCGATTAAAATCAATAGACATACGCCTGATTATAGTAAACGATAATTGTCTGAGGAAGGAATTATTTCGGTATAAATCCAAATATACATAAACGCACATAAACTCTCGTACACAGAAACTGTACATCAAGACTAATTGGTTTGACACCACATATACATATATGTTTGCACACACACATATATACACATACAAACACACACACACACACACACACACACACACACACACACATACACATATATATATATATATATATACATATATATATATATATATATATATGTACACATACATGTATGTCAATTTATAAATATATATATATATATATATATATATATATATATATATGTGTGTGTGTGTGTGTGTATGTGTGTACGTGTACGTATGTGTGTGTATGTGTCGTACTACAAACAGAAAAAATAGAACTAAAACTGAGTGTATATATTTTATCAGATATTGGCAGCAGATAAAAAGTGAGTGAAGGCGCGAGAGCTTGGTCCATCACACTTGACAGGTGTTGTGCTCAAAGCTCTGGGCCAATGCTTCACTTTGTAACTCATTACGATTATATACATATATATATACACATGCATATATCACACCCATACTAGCACACACACACAGACACACACTAATACATGCACACATATACATACATACATATATATATATATATATGTATATATTATTCAAACACATACATTGTATATAGATATACATTCCAATGCAAACAGTAGCACACGTATTTATAAAATGGCATATATACACACAACAAGCCGATGCCTACCGATGTGGGCTGCATTAAATATGGCAGCGATCTACAACTCTTCAAAAAATAACGTATGTATGCATGTATTCATGTGCATAAATCCTTCAATCCGTCTATAATACATATATACGCGCATACATATACGTGTGTATGTGTGTGTATAGTTAATATTAATAAATTGTCTTTGCATTTCTTTTACAATAGATTTCCATAAATAACAACAGGGTTTCTTTTCGCTCTTCCTCAATTTATCTGTCTTTCTCTTTAAAATTATCCGACGAATATGCTCTTTCTCATTAATGCAACCGCAGACTTCCACATATACACTCGTTATATACAGTCAATATGATGAAAATATAGAAACAACACAAAGACTACCCCAGCCATATCACAGGTATACGCTTCAAAACAAAACTTAGAGAACATCCGCCATCAGTAAATATGAAAAAAAAAGTGGCAAATAATTCCATACTAACTTAATAATCAAGAATAAATGAATAATTGTTAATTAAAAAAAAATAATTTAAATATATATCAATTAATTAATAAGTGTTCTTAAATTTAACAACTAAAAACACAAATGTTATTGACTAAAAAGAAAAAAAAGAAACAAACAAAATAATGACTCGATACTGAAAGTAGGTTCTTGTTATTTCTGTTTGAAAAAAATTGGTTATGGCGGAAGCTTGACGTTTAAGCTCATCGCCATTTTGATTTAAAAAAACAACTAAGAAATGAAGGGAAACGAAAAAAATATATAAGGAAAATAAGAAAAATAAGTACTCTATTCCAAACAGGAACAAGAACAACAATAATAACAACAAGTGCCAGATGAAGAAGGACTGACCAAATATGCCAAGGACTAAAGAGAAAACAATAATATATGGGTGTTTGAGGATTTTTTCTTGCTGGTTTTGCATGAGTCAAATGTTGGGATTTTACAAAAAACAAAAAAAAAACAAAAAACAAAAACAAATCAAAAACAAAACCAAGCCTATATATACATATCATTATATATATATATATATATATATATATATATATATATATATAGCATTGTTATGGGTACTTGCTTTTTTATAATTTTTTTTTTAAATTAACTTTCCAGAGCGGTGTAAAGTGCCAGAAGGATTGCAGTTTATTTTAACGTACTGTACAGTCTCTGAGTTCAAACCCAACCGCTGGTAGTGTTTTACGCTTCATCGGTCGAGAGTAAAAAAAAAAAAAAAACTATTTATTCCTAGTCTACTCTACTATAATTGAAGTTGAATCAATCGACTTCGAAAAGGGTATCTGCCTCTTGCCTTACGATGACAATATTATTATTATTATTATTATTATTATTATTATTATTATTATTATTATTATTATTGTTGTTGTTGCTGTTGTTGTTTTTGTTGTTGTTGTTGTTGTTTAGGACGGTGTTGATGTTACCGCCGTTGTTGATTTTCTTTTTGCGTTCAAATCCCGTGACGTTTAATTAAGTACCAGTTATAAGCTGTGGCTTTGTTACTTTCTGCACATTTCGTTTTACGTCTCATAAATTTTGGGCTTGTAGCCATGTTGGAAAACTATCCATCCCCTCCTCCTCTCCCCCTCCTCCTCTCCCCCTCCTCCCATCACCGTCATTCACACCACCTCTACTGTTATTATTTTTGTCGTCGTCGTTGTCGTTGTCATCATCATCATCATCATCATCATCATCATCATCATAATCAAAGTGGACAGCGGTCAGAATCTTTAGAGCACTGGACAAAATGCTTAGCGGCATTTCTTCCAGCACTTTACATTCAAGTCCAGAAAGAACCGAGGTGAACTTCGCCTGTTTCCCTTTTGAAAGTACCAGTCAAAGATTGGGGTCAAAATTACTATTATTAAAGAATTAGATTGGTCAGGAGGAGTAGAGCACGTACTAAATGCAATGCAGTATTTAATTACGTCCCTTTACTTTCCACACTGATCGATGTTGCCTTGGAAACTTCTCCGTTGGTAAGATGAAATACCAGTCGTATAAGAGGGAAAATCGTATTTGTTTGCTCCCTTACTGAAAACGTCAAAAGTGACGGACGAATTGAAGGCTGTGAATGCCAGAATCATTGCAGTGCCGGACAAAATGCCAAGCGATATTTCGTTCGGTCCCTCTATGTTCAGAATTGGGAAAAAAATATTCAGAGAAGTCCAGTTTGGCTGTTTTTCCTTCGGAAGTTAATGGAAAGTGATGCAAGTGATTCGATCCAGCATGGCCGTTCTCAACAAAGTTTCAACCTTGTGACAACTGAAGACGACATCTTATCCATCCTTCTCCTTTTCTCTCTTTTCTCTCTCCCTCCCACTGTTACCACCACCGCCACCACCAACAACAACAATGCCCTCCAAAAACAATGCTGCCCCACACCTCAGGAATATAGAAACGCGCCTTTTGGTAGAAATTCGCCCTAAACTTCTGAAAAAATTACTCATGTTAATATTAATTACAATAGTTAAATAATGATTATAGTTAATTACATATGAAGGGAGTTCAACTGGCAAAATCAGTAGAGCGCTGAACAAGCGTATTGTTCGCAGCAATTAATGGGTTTATGATAAAGTAATGAAAATTAACATTTCAGTTTCATCCCGTAATCTCAAGATTTAGCTTCACTTTACTTAAACAACAACAACAACAACAGCAAGCACAACAAATACGACTAAGGGAAGCCTTATAATATATGAAATGTTGATGTTAATATAATTCTTGTTGAAGGTGCGGGGTGGCAGGTAAATCTCACATCCCCGTCCATGTTGAACAATAACGATATTAATAATAATAATAATAATAATAATAATAATAATAATAATAATAATAATAATAATAATAATAATAACAAAAACAACAACAATTAATTCATTATTAAAAATGGGGTAGGATTTTCGGTTATTCCATTCCTTTTACCTTAATCTATTATTTTCTTCTTGCCATTATATAATTTGCCCCAATTTGAAATTATTATTATTATTATTATTATTATTATTATTATTATTATTATTATTATTATTATCATTATTATTATCATCATCGTTGTTGTTGTTGTTGTTGTTGTTATTGCTAGTAATAGTAGTAGTGATTCACATTTTCTGATTGTTATATTTGTCTTACGGTTTGAGATAAATCATCATTGAAGTCAATTTTACTTTCCATATTTCCGGCGGCCACGTTAAAAAAAAAATACATAAAGTAACCGCTATGTAGTGAGAAAATACTGATGCGACTGAGGGTTCAATCCTCAGGCAGATCACCCAAGTACCGGGAGTGGGGAGGTTGAGATAAACTAACGTACCCTCCTCTCTAAAGAACAGCCCGCCACCTACATTTATCAAAATGATTACTCAGGTCCAGTAAGGCGGAAATATGTTGTCGTCGTGATGTTGACGACTATGAAGACAACGATGATGATGATAGTGATGAAAATGAGGATCACCATAAATGTATAGACAATAACATTGATCGGGGAGGTGAGACAACAACAACAGCAACTACTACTACTACTACTACTACTACTACTACTACTACTACTACTACTACTACTACTACTACTACTACTACGATGAATTTCTTGCATCGCAATAATAGCAGACGATGCGCGACACAGAACAAGACCAAATACAAAGTTGTAATATATCTATCTAACTATGTATCTATTTATCTATCTATATATGCGCATATACGTTTTCTCTGTTTAGTCATATATATATATATATATATATATATATATATATACACATACACACGTATATGATTTTGAAACATTCAAGCAAACAGTAATACTTATTAAAGCGAAAAAATCATGAGACCAAAAATAGCAATGATTATGGCAATAATAATGATAATAATAATAATAATAATAATAATAATAATAATAATAATAATAATAATAATAATAATAATAATAATAATAATAGCAACAACAATAACAACACTTGTCCAAGACTGTAAATTCAGAGATTCCGAAAATATTTATGAATTTCACGTATTTATGAAAGAATTCTGGTACTTTCCATTTTGTTATCGTTCTCCATGTTGAAAAACGATAAATATTAATTGAAATCAAGGAATTATCCCCTATATGTATGTATATATGTAAGTATATATATATATATATATATATATATATATATATATATATATATATATATATATATATATATATATATACATATATATATACATATATATATATATATAACCGGGTACATGTATAAATCTTCATATATATGCATATATATGTATGCTATGTATGCGTATATATGTATATAAATATGTGTGTGAGGTATGAGTGTATCTATGAATCAGAGTGCAAGCAAGTAACTTTTTTTCCTTGTTAAAGAAGTCAGTTTTGACACTACAAACTGTACATTTTTCGAATATTTTGTGAAAAAAAAAAGAAAATGTTTTTTTATTATTATTTTTTTTTTTCGTGTCCAAATCTTGTTATCCCAACATGGAGGAGAAAATGAAGCATGAAAGAGTGAGCAGTTATGCGAAAGAAACCGAATTTTGGATGGAGTCCAAGAGAATTTCCTCAAGAAGCAACAATACAGCAAATGCTGGTCTATTAAATGTATATATATGTACATATTAAACCGTATGGTTTGTTTGTTTGTTTGTTTTTATATATATACTACCATACCATGAACTAATATATGTATGCAAACACATATGTTCGCACACGCGCACACAAATATATACATATACATATATATGTATATGTATATGTATGTATATATATATATATATATATATATATATATATATATATATATATATATATATATATATATATATATATATATGTATATATATGTATATATATATATATATATATATATATATATATATATATATGTTTGTATGCGTCTACATAAACATACCTGCCGTAGGAAATATGTGTTAGTGTGTGTCTATATAGATATGAAGAAAACAAAACAATATTGTCCACGTATATATATGTATGTATATACAACATGTATATATCTATGTACATATATATATGTATATGTATATGTGTGTGTGTGCGTGTGTGATTATCTATGTTTTTATTCACACTTCTCTTTGCTGCCTGACCTTATATCCGTAGACGCACACACACATACGTCCAAATAGACATCTATTCACACATTTTCATTCTTATAAAATATATTTGATTCACACATGGATACTGAAATCTAGTTATTATTTTTTCGCAGTGTCTCATTCACCCACTAATGTCTATCTATCTATCTATCTATCTATCTATCTATCTATCTATCTATCTATCTATCTATCTATCTATCTATCTATCTATCTATCTATCTACCTACCTACCTAACTTCCTACCTACCTACCTTCCTATCTACCTACCTACCTACCTATCTAATTTCTATCTGTCTATCTACCTATCTATCTTCTTGTTTCCCTGTTTGTTTGTCTATCTTTCTATTTTCTCTATCAATTTTTCTAAATGTTGTCTGCCGGGTCTGTACCCCGTTTACAAGGTATGTGTCTACGTACGTACTCTGATAAGTATGTATGTATCTATCTATCTGTCTATCTGTCTGTCTGTCTGTCTGTCCGGCTGTCTCTTTATGTATGTATGTTTCTATCTATCCGTCTATCTATCTGTCTATTATCTACCTACCTGTCTGTCTCTGTCTTCCTATCTGTCATTCTATCTATCTATCTATCTATCTATCTATCTATCTATCTAGCTAGCTAGCTAGCTATTTATGAATATATCTGTCCATCTGTCTATCTATCTGTCTATCTTTCCGTCTTAATAAATATTGTCTGTCCATGTAATATATATTAATTTATGTAACTACTTCACTATCTCTTTACGTAGTTATCTGCCTGTGTATCCAAATATCTAAAATATACTTTAAGCAAGAATTATAAATGAAACACAGTTCAGGATACAGAACATAGGGTAACAGAATCAAGATAATAAATGTGAAAGTTACTTAAAATCTAAACATGATAGAGTGAGATCGACCGAGTGGTACACTCAAATAGAAAAAAGAAAGAAACAAACAAGAA
>NC_142951.1:36809844-36814844 GCF_046866305.1 Octopus bimaculoides | reverse complement strand
AGGATTGTAGTACAATTCCAGTCGGTCAGATTGACAAATATTGTGCTACGCAAACAGATTCCGTTCCGTCTTTGGTCTCCAAAACAACCAATCACAACACGTTTAATTATTAACAACACTGCTCTATATATCAACACGTAATGATAAACTAACTCTGTTTGTGGGTCTATAACTCGGTCAGATGCATAGACTTGTCTTCGGACAATTCATATATCTTAGACATTTTATACACAGATTTTCTCCGCCATATTCTGCTGTCTCTGTATATTCTACACCCTAATTACGGATTGAGTTTTCGAAGTGGTTTGCCGTTCGGCTCATCGATCAATATAAAGCTTCGACAGGGAAATGATCCTCAGTACTGGATTATACTGAGATATACAATAATTTTGTGGACATAAAAAGAGGCGTCATAGTTTCAGTCCTATGCTAGGATTTCACCACTTGCTGAATACCCAAGAATGAAATTAATCAGCCAATTACCAAGTTATTAATTAAACTAGTCACTCAGAATTAGTCAATCCCATTTACTTAAACTTGTAGTAATCGGGATTAATGGCGTCTGTGTTCGAGAATAGGTTAAAAGAGAACAACCTCACTGGTCAGATCTCAAAACAGGACGGAAACGAGTTCGGATGCCCCTTCATTTCTACACGCGGAAATATTGTACATACAAACAAGATGTTTACATTTATCTATACATACAGTACTAGTTATAAATCTACACATATCTGGTGTAGTACAGCATAACCTGTGTATAGTTTATATAGGTTAGTCCGCCTTTTTGACTGCGGACAAGATTTTGAGTTTATCCCAAACAAAACCTGAGTCCTCTGTAGTGTAAGGAACTACGAAGTAAGTAAATAAGGGGGCGACAAGTTCAGGAGATGAGTATCATAGACCAGAGGAAAACAAGACGACGGCTGCAGAGAGCGGACGTTCGAAGAAAGTAGCGATTAGAACCAAAGAACTTATGAGTAACTGGAAGATCAACAGAGAAATGAGGCCTTGGTATATACCATTGTCAGAGTGCATCACTGGTGTTCTACCGCCTAATGTGTTACGAGATTCAAAAACTTTATACGGAATTGTCATTCTACACCCCACAAACACACAAGGGTTATTACGAAGTAGCTTAACGTTAACTTCAATTCATCTGTATATATAAATACAACCTGAATAGACCTACATATGTTTCTAGAGCATCGGTTAGTAATCGTTGCAATTGCAACCTTACTGTAAGGACCAAAGCTTGATCCTCTGAAAAGGTTTCGGCGTGGAAGTTCGAATCATTTGAGCGCTTCTAAGTGTTTTCTGTTTGAGAATCTCTGGATCTCATCTCACTGGATTTCATATCGCTGCGTAGGCATGTGTGTACTCGTGTATATTTATATGTTAAGCGTCTATTTGTATGCATCTGTGTCTCTGTGTGTGTATGTTTCTGAATGTATGTGTTTGCCGTGATTGTACTCTTGATAGGATCGTACGACTGATGCAGCCGTGGGTGTACACATGACACTAGGAGTGTTTGTGAGCATATGAACAGACGGAAGTATATGTGAGAGAGCATGATGTTTTCTATATGTCTCTTTTGAGTTTTTGTCAGTGTGTGTGTGAACGGATCGATCTATTTTGAATGAGCGCGTCTATATTGGTGAAAGGATATTTCTATGCATGAATGCATGCGCGTATGTATGCATGTAAGCATGTCTGTATGACAGTCTGAATGCATGGACGTACAACAAAGTTATTTGAGAGTGTGAGTCTACTTGCGTATGTATGTATGTATGTATATATATATATATATATATATATATATATATATATATATATATATATATATATATATATATATATATATATTTATATATATATATATATATTTATATATATATATACATACATATATATATATACATATTATACATATATATATATATATGTATATGTATATATATATATATATATATATATATATATATATATATGTATGCGTACGTATCTATATAATATATCTATCTCTCTATCTATTAATCTCTCTCTTTCTCTCTCTCTATCTATCTGTGTGTGTATATAGGAATGTGTGTGCGTGCCTATGTCTGTATGTGCAGGTGCGTGTGTAGGTGTGGTAATGAAAATACGCAGCTTCATCTGCGTTTACAGATGCTTCTAAATGTTTCGGTTGATGATTATAAGCGCATGTGTGTGAATGTTTACATGTAAGTATGTGTGTATACGAGTATGTATGTGTATGAGTGTGTATGGATTGGTCTTCACAAAGACATATTCACAGCTTGCGGCAATAATATTGCTGAACACAGCGTTGTTTTTATTGCACTTTATGGCTGTTATTCTGCGATTCTATTGCTGCTACTGCTGCCGGTGCTGCTGCTGCTGCTGCTGAGGTGATGATGGTGCTGGTGATGGCGTTGACTTTACAGCTACTGTACGGTTCCTGCTGCTGACCTCCGCTCCTGCTCCTGTTACTGTTGTCGAAGGGATAATTGCATTTTGGTAACAATAAAATGATGGAGGGTGACCTCTAAAATCAAAGACGTGTATACATGCACTAATAAGAACATACAATCATACACTCATATACAAGATGCATTCCAGAAGATTTGAGACTTTTTCAATGAAAGCAATCATTAAAGAATTACGAAACTCTACGCTCCTTCGAATTAGCATCTTCTGTCATTAATGCTTGGAGTTTAGCGTTCCGGCCACTTCGTGAATGGCCCTATGGACGTCCTCCAATGTGAAGGTGTTCAGGAGCCTTGTTACGGCTTCCTTCAGCTTAAAGAACAAAAGTTACACGAAGCAAGGTCAGGATTGTAGGATGAGTTAGGGATAGGTTTGATGCCCGTCTCTGTCTTACAGTTTACCACTTGTGTCTCTAACAAAGTAGTATGTTAAGGGGTACTTGTCTATGGAATACTCAAACTGTTAACGAGTAATTTAATGAAGTGGTTGTCCACATGATCAAACAGTTGGGCGCACAGCCATGGAAATCAATGGGGCAGACCATTTTCACACAAACACACACACACACACACACACAAACATACACACACACATATATACATACATACATACATATATATATATATATATATATATATATATATATATATATATATATATATATATATATATATATATATATATACATATATATATATATATATACATACACACACAAACACACATATATACAAGGGGTGCAAAAGCAGGTATACAGTAAGTATACGTTATAATAATTCATTAAAATTATTAACACATTAAATTAATCAGCCTCATCTATCTCGCTAATATATGTATATAATGCATATATGTTATATAATTATATAGTGAAGGAGCATGACTTAGTGGATAAGGTATTCATCTCACGATTGTGAGTTCGATTCCCAGCTGCGATTTATGACTTTGAGCAAGACCCTTTATTTCAAATTACTCCAGTCCAATCAATCATCTGTTGTACCTGTAATTCAAAAGGCTCAGCCTCGTAATATCCTGAGAACTATGTTAAAGATACGTGTGTTAGTGGAGTGCTCAGCCACATGCACGTTAATTTCCCGAGCAGACTGTTCCGTTGATCGGATCAACTGGAACACTCATCGTCGTAACCGACGAAGTGCCACGTATATACGTGTGTGTGTGTGTGTGTGTGTGTGTGTGTGTGTGTGTGTGGAACAAATTTGAAATAACTTCGAAAATGAGACGAAAGGAAAATATAAGAAATTGCCATGGGGTTAGGACGCCTAGTTGCTTCTCTAGGCCGGTCTGCAACAACACTACAGCAATGGTTAGCTTCGAATAAAGACATGACGATGAAAGCCGTGGAAGACATCATAGAAATAACATGGCTTCTGATTCTGGTTCGTCAGTCGTTCTTACAAATCGGGAGAAACCACTAATAGAACATTTTTATACCTGAACATGTGTTTGTTGCATTGAATATTGCCTCTAGAGAGCACAATGTTAGTGCTAGGTAAACTGACGTAAACGTGATTCATATTGGACATTAGGCATAATTTATAGGAATTTATATATGCACTTATATCTATGGCACATATATATGTATATATATGTATGTATATGCGAGTATAAACGCACATACATGAATCAGCACGTGCATATATATATATATATCTATATATTACATCACAATTCGTACACAAAATGTTGTATATTGTAAAAGTCTCAGATGATTTCAATGTAGTTAACTCTGATCTTAGTCTGAAACGCTAGCAAATATAAATATATCATGTTATTTTTTTCACACACAAAAAATATAGATTTCCTCTCCATATTTAATATTTCACTATACATGAGAAAACAAGAATCCCGTACTCAGTGTTTAATTCATAGCGGTGCCATCGAACGCAAATTTATGTCAATTGTATTAAAATTATTTTAAAGTTCTGGTTTGTGTTTGATATAAATAGCAATTGATATATTTTTCTTTCGTTTATAGAATACTTCTGAGTAATCACATTTCGATGAATTTTGAACTAGCTGTGAAACAAGTAAAGGCAACCTCCAACCTTTTCCCATGTCGGAAGAAAATAATAAGTAATTGTAACGTAATTGTGTGTGTGTGTTTTACAGATATATACACACTCACACAAACAAACTGCATGCATATGCATTCAAAGTAATACAAACATGCATAGTAAGCGTATATCAAGTCTCACTATTTGGAAAACGGCAACAGTTTGCAGGTGACTGGGTGGATGAATTCTAAGATAATTAAGGATTAGAAAATAAAGAATTCATATTGCATTCTGGAAGCTTTTACCCGCAGCCATCAGGATTAATTGACCTAATTGTTATTCCAACATTGTATCGATCTAATGGCAGAATCTGAAGCAATCTGATATTGTCACAATGTGTCGCAGGAATATTTCCACAATGCGTCGTATCAGATGCTTTAATCGTAAAGACTGAAAAAGTACGAATATATTCTCTTAGAAGACACACGCACACACACACACACA
>NC_142951.1:36797344-36807344 GCF_046866305.1 Octopus bimaculoides | reverse complement strand
TGAAGATGTATAATTCTCTATTTTCGTTTATGATGTCTGTGTTATATGCTCTGTATGCTCTATGAAATGGAATAAAGCGAAATTCGAATGTACACATTCAGTGTGATGTAACGTGTAATTGGTTATTTTAAACAATAGTACATGTCCCCTAACGTTTGATGTGGCTTGCCCGATCTAGCTTATATCAGATTGCTTATAAGGAACCTGCCCCGGATACCAAGTCCAGTCCTTATTCCTTTATGTTTCATATATATATATATATAAGGTTTAGATTTAGATTCAAAAATTGAATATGGTACTTATATTTAGACACCAGAATATAGTATGGTATGGTATTACATAAAAACCATTCCCAAAAACTAGGTGATCAAAAAATCAAAATAAGCAACACGAATTTTAAAGATCTTTAAAATCCGTGTTGCTTACTTTGATTATATAGCCTCCCTATAATTTTAGGGCAGCTATGTCAAATTCTCTAGGGCAGCTATGTCAAATTCTCTTAGGGCAGCTATGTCAAATTCTCTTATACACCAGATGTGCCATCAAAGCTCTTGATTGGACCATGTCAGGTGGGGGAGAAGAGCCATGCGAGGAACGTGAAAATCACGGTGGTGCACCAGCATGACCGCAGCCACTTGGCTGAAACACATAAATAAATAAATAAATATATATATATATATATATATATATATATATATATATATATATATATATATATATGTATATATATATATATATGTATATATATATATATATGTATATATATATATATATATATATATATATATATATATATATATATATATATATATATATATATATATATATATATATATATATATATATATATATATATATATATATATATATATATATATATATATATATATATATATATATATATATATATATATATATATATATATATATATATAGGCGCAGGAGTGGGTGCGTGGTAAGTAGCTAGCTTACCAACCACATGGTTCCAGGTTCAGTCCCACTGCGTGGTACCTTGGGCAAGTGTCTTCTACTATAGCCTCGGGCCGACCAAACCCATGAGAGTGGATTTGGTAGACGGAAACTGAAAGAAGCCGTCATATATATGTATAAATATATATGTATCTGTCTTTGTGTGTCTGTTTTCCCCCTCCCCCCAGCATTGCTTGACAACCGATGCTGGTGTGTTTACGTCCCCGTAACTTAGCGGTTCGGCAAAAGAGACCGATAGAATAGGTACTAGGCTTACAAGGAATAAACTCTGGGGTCGATTTGCTCGACTATAAAGGCGGTGCTGCAGCATGGCCGCAGTCAAATGACTGAAACAAGTAAAAGAGTAAAATAGAGTAAAGAGTATATATATATATATATATATATATATATATAAATATATGGGCTGTAGGATGTTACACAAACTCTCGGCACTGTCTGAATACGCTGTTTCTGAAAGCAGAAACAATTGTAAAGCAATGGAGGTCATCATCATGCAACTCCTGTTCTTTTTGTCATTTATTAAATGATATTCCGCTCTCTAATTTCCCGAACGCCTTTCTCTGAAACAAGTATATTCAGTTCTAACAACTGGTTATTAATATCGCAATTTGGACGCGTATATACATACATACATATATATATATATATATATATATATATATATATATATATATATATATGTATATATATATATGTGCTCACACACATACGCAAACACACACACACATACGCAAACACACACACACATACGCAAACACACACACACATACATGTGCGTGTGTGTATGTGTGTGTATATATGTATATATATATATATATATATATATATATATATATATATATATATATATATATATGTATGTATGTGTATATATATATGTGTCTGTATATATATATACAATACAAATGTATATACATGCATATACACACACACAAACACGCACACATATATATATATATATATATACATATGTGTATCCGTATTTTAGAAATATGCTGTAGATTGTGAAGGTCAGAGCAGATAAATGGTAAAGCCGCTACATTGATTCCAGCAAATTCTTACCGAAAGATGCCATCATGCAAAGTAAATTTAGTGGAAAAACCATTTCATTTGAGACTGGAATATAACGTTGTGATCTCTGTGTGTATCTGTGTCTGTATGCGTGTGTGTTTGTGTGTGTGCATGTGTGTGTGTGTGTGTGAATGTGTGTTTAATGAGGAATACTTTGGTCAGATTAATATCGATAATATACATCGCTCTGTTTCTCTTGGAGTCATTTCCCCGGAGTTGTTGCTAACGTGGACCAATTTGCTTTGAAATGGCTCTTAATCTCTCCATACCTCCCAGCATAACCACTCACAATCTGTCAATTTAGCTTCTTTCCTACCTACCTGTCTACCTACCTACCTGCCTACATACATACCTTTTTGCTTACATACCAACCACCTTTCCTCACTCCCTCCCAACATACCGATCCGAACTACCCATGCACCTATTTGCCTGCCTTCTTAACAATATTCATTCCTACCTACCCACACAAAAGCAATCTATCTACTTATCTATCTATCTATCTATCTATCTACCTATCTATCTATCTATCTATCTATCTCTCTGATTGCTTACCTATCTACCTGCCTGTCTTCATGTCTGTATGCCTGCCTCTCTGCCTGCCTGTCTGTCTGTCTAATTTCTTTCTTTTTCTACCTTTATAATTATACGCACACATACCAACATTTCTCTCTTTCTCCCTTGTTTTTGCTATATGGTCCTCGGTCGGTTTCGACGATTAGCCTCCCAGTTTCCCCTATCAACACAACTACCAAATGATCGCATTAGAGTGTAAATGACTGAGTATACCGCAGAAATTGCGACCTTAGCGTAATCCACGGAGGGAACCAGTATGAGAATGTGTCTCTATGCTTCCGTGTTATGCCCTTCTGTTCAGTTTCTCCCACAATGCTTTCGTGCCAAACAAGACTTTAATTGGAAACATGGCAAAGAGGTTGCCCAGTAATTTCGAAACTGTTACCTGAAAAGTGTGAGGAGGGAAGAGAGAGAGGAGGGGAGAGAAAAGGAGGAGGTAAGGGAGAGAGAGAGAGAAATAGAGAGAGAGGGAGGGAAGGGGAAGAGTAGGAGAGAAAAAGATTGGGAGGTAGCGAGAAGAGTGTGAGGAAGTGAGGAGGTGAGCGGTGGAGAGGGAGAGGGAGAGAAAGGGTGAGAGAGAAAAGAGGTAGAGAGGATAGGAGAGAATGAGAGAGGGGTGGAGAAAGAGAGTGGAGAGAGAGAGAGGTGAGAGAGTGACAGAGACAGAAAGAAAGAGGATGGAGAAATAGATAGAATGTGAGAGAGAAAGAGAGATAGAGGATGAGAGTCGGGGTGAAATAGAGGGTGAGAGTGGAGTGAACGGAACATGGCCGAGTAGTCCAGAAATTTGCTTCAAAATCACAGGATTCAGGGTTCGATCCGACAACGTGGAATTTTGGACGTGTACCTTTTTACCACAGTAAAGCCTGGTGAATGAAGCAGTATATGGACGGAAACTGTACGGATTCTCACAGGCTGCATTGTAATTCAAGTGTCTGGCCTCGTCACATGCTGCGCCGCTTCCTGATTCTGTGATTCTGCATGACACTGATGGTAAAGAGATTTCCGACTTGAGTATATTCAGCCACTTACACATTAATTGAGTAATAAACAGGTATTTGTGTCGATCAACCGACTTATGATCGTTGAAACCGACAGAGAACCATTTGCTTATGTATATGAACGTATGTAATAATAATGGTGACGATGATGGTGATTATTATTCGTATTTATTATTATTATTATTATTATTATTATTATTATTATTATTATTATTATTATTATTATTATTATTATTATTATCATTATTATTATTATGATTATTATTATTTTCATTATGGAATGGTTTTAATAACAATTGCAATTTCTATTTAAGTCTTACAGGGATGGAAGATGAAGAGGAGAATGTAACTGTGGAACGTAAAAGAAAATTTGGGGACGATTTACATAAATTTAAAAAAAAGAGTTGAACAATAATAACAAAATCAAATTAGATAACAATAAATAAACAATAATGATTCAAAGCAAAAACAAAACAGCCAAAAATATCCCCCCAAATCAGAGCGACCACACAATGCCCCCTTCGCCCCCTTGCACAACCCCAGATTTCTTTAGTACGAAAATGCCTTCTTCCGGAGTGGACTCCCATCAGTGTGGGGCCAATTAACAGCAGCAATTCCATCATTATCATTTACCTCTTATGTAAGCTACAAGGAGGGCAGCACCTGCCCTCCTTGTAACCTCTTCCTCTTCAGGTTGGTTCTTTAGCAATGGAATGGGAGGCGAAGTTCTAATGCACCAGGAATTAACAGGAAACAATAATCCTTTCTACTATAGGCTGGGGGTGGGTGGTTTGAAATTTGGGGATGGGGCAAAGTGATTACATGAACGTTAGTATTTGACTGCTACTTATTTTTATGAAACCTGAAAGGATGAAAGGCAAGGCCGACCTCGGCGGAATTTGAAATCAGAACGTGAAGACGGACGAAATGCTGCTTAGCATTTTGTCCGGCGTGCTAACAATTCTGCCAGTTCATCACTTTAAAGAAACGGCATTAATAATAAAGCCTTATTTCAAACATATTCATGAAGGCGAAAATGCTTGGCAGTATATCTTCAAGCTCTTTACGTTCTGAGTTCAAATTCCGCCGAGGTCGACCTTACCTTTCGATCAAATAAATGCCAGTTGAATACTAGGGTGTGTGTATTCCACAAGTCACTCCACCAAAATTCCAGGACTTGTACTTATGGTAGGAAGGATTATTAAAGTATCCAATGATGTCCGAATATTATGGACTTTATAAACCTTTCGGACTAGTTATATTTTTGTTTTTGTTTTGTTTACTTCTAAACGGACAATTTACAGAATAATACAAACATCAAGATATAATAACGAAGATGTATGGTTAATGATAGTTCTACACAATTTACTAACCAAATATTTCAATTGTATGACAATTTATTCGCAATCAGTATATTATATAAACTAAAATCACCAACCATTTCTTCGGGCATTGCCGAACCATCGAAAGAACGAAAATCTCCGCGTGACATGTGAAGTAAATGTTACAGCGATTGGAATGGCGGAATACTCTTAAAGCGCTAAATAATTGCATTTACGTTAAATAAAATAGCAATATTTATTTATCAGTAGTCTTACACTTAACATCGTTAGCCAATTACACGCTGGGGAGCTGCCGCGCTGATAATATTCCAAACTAAATATCAAAATGTGTGCATTTATAAATGGCAGAGTAAAACAAAACAGTGGAATCTGAGCATTTACAAAGGGGAGTTACAAACGTTGACACAGAGAGAGATATAGCATAGGATAATGTGTGGTATGATTGATGTTATCAGAGCACGTACGGCCGTCTTGAAACTATCAGCAATTCCAGAATGGGTTACAACTGACGAACAGAACAGTTTTTAAAAGTGCAAATTTCTGTATATTGTTCAAGTTTAGCTTTTTTTACTATTTAAAAATATTAATACTTCTACTAAGATTTGAGTAAATTATTAATTAGAAAATTATAAACAATATTCAGGCAATTTTCTCCCTCTTCCTCTCTCTCTCTTTCCTTCCTTCTCTCTCTTTCCTTCCTTCTCTCTCTCTCTCTCTCTATATATATATATATATATATATATATGTGTGTGTGTGTGTGTGTGTGTGTGTGTGTATATGTGCGTGTGTGTGTGTGTGCGTGTATGCATGCATATATGTGTTTGTGTCTCTAATTCTTTTTACAAGGGAAAATTTCATTTCCAGTTGTTTTGTAACTCAATCGGTAATTCATGACAATTTTGAACCAGTTTACCTGAAATTGATGTTGGAAACCTGGAATCCACCAGTCTGGCATATAAGATATTTATCGGAGATGCCACGAGACTTTGGAACACAAATACGGCAATTATTCCCGCGGCAATTGGTGCACTGGACACCACATCCATACAGCTGCTTAAAACGACGAAAGATACTGGAAACCGAGACTTGTAATGTCGACCTGCAGAAAAAGTGCCATCCTATATTTCAAGAGAATTCTAAAGAAATATTTCTGAGATTTGAGGAGACGTGTTGTCAGCGAACCTGAAAACAACATCGTTGCTAACTTAGATTAGTATGTAACGCTTTTGCAATAATACTGACTTCAAATTTTGAGACAAGGCAAAATAACAGTAGTAACAGTAATAACAGTAGTAGTAGTAACAGCAGCAGCAGCAATATTAGTAGTGGTAGTAGTAACAGCAATAACAATGACAGCAACAACAATAATAATGATAATAATAATAATAATAATAATAATAATAATAATAATAATAATAATAATAATAATAATAAATGCCATGGTGAAATGCCAGGCAATGGTCTTCATGGCTTCTGATCTTAACTGATTGGAAGTGTTATGTACATGTTTAGTTTTAGTGTAAAAAGTGGTCTACAGCATGTATTCTGCTCAATACCAAAGATTTGCTTGTCAGTTGTTTGACCGTAACCATTTGAGCATGTCCCTGAGTGGCTGACGATATGTGCATCTCTGATCACGAGCAGGAGTAGTGGGAGAGCATCATAGCCATGTGTTGAGAGGAATTATTCTGGGTTTGGATAATTCACCCTTGGAAACATGTGTGGTTCGGTCAATATCCTTAAACAACCATTATTCGAGGAACTTTTGAGCGGGATGGGCTACTCGACTTGAAGAAAATTCTAACTGGGCATGTGCTCTTTATCTTGATATGAGATAAACACAGGGCCATATGGTGTTTATCTTGATATGAGATCACCATGTCACACGTATATTGTTGTGACATATGTAGCTGGTCTACCCTTATCAGACATGTAATCATGATAGGTATACTGGGATTCGTATATTTGTACCCTAGCGTCACTTTGATGGCGTGTATTGCTCTCTCATTCAATACTACTACTACTACTACTACTACTACTACTACTACTACTACTACTACTACTAAAATATTAAATTTAGTCTATTTTTATACATGAATCGACTTCAATTTAATTCAATCTTTGTGTTTGTGTATTATTAGATTTGGACGCCAATTATGCATGAGCAGAATATATCACAAAGAGAATTAATTTTAATCAGTTAATTATTATGTATAATGATATTAATTACCACAAAGCCATTGACGTTCCCATCTGTCGTATGTGTTCACAGTTTACCAAGAATATCTATAATGTAGATTCTGTTAGAATCCGGAATCCCTGGAAATCCGGGTTGGTTAATGCCAGTAATATTGAATTCGGCTGAGAATTCACCGAATAAGTTTAATGAATATAACAGCGCTGTCCTTCTGTCTTGTTTCTTGGCAGCCGAAAAATAAAGAAGCGAGACAGTGAGTTCTTCACACGTTACCATAATTAAACTTAGAAGCAATCGCTTCAAATTTTGTTACCGGGCCAGCAATTCTAGGGGGCAGGTAAGTCAATTATATTGTTCCTAGTGATCAATTGGTATTTTATCGATCTGGAGAGGATGAAAGGTGCAGCTGGCCTCGGTGTAAAGTTTTGATATTGTAGACTGAATTGTCATGAATGGAGCGCTTTTCATTTTAGATCTGTTGGATTAAGGTTTATTCGACGCAAAACGACAAACATGAACGGTGGCAACGGAGACAGCAGAAAAAAGCAGCAGCAAGAACAGCAGTAGAAGCGTGGCGACGTTAGCGGCAGCAGTAGCAGCAGTGGCAGCGGTAGCAGCAGCAGTAGCAGCGGCAGCAGCAGCAATGGTATAGCAACATCGCCAACACCACCAGCTACAACGCCACCACTACCGTCGCCAACAAGAATAAGAGACAAATCAATAATTAATATAGAAATATCATAGCAAGTTGAATGTTGACCTTTCAATAAATAAATTTGACCTGAAATATTCGCATTTATTTATTTGCTTATTTATTTACTTATTTAATGAAATATCAGGTAAATTTTACTTGAAGAATCACCATTTCAGAATAGAACGAGGATAAGTAATGATAATATTCAGTGAATCTTTCAAATATAGAAACGCGAATGTAATAAACAGCCAGAGAACAACGCAAGGCTGGAAATGAGAAATGCGTTTAATCAATACTTCGCCTGTAACAAACCCTAAATTTTGGGAAATTGTAGAGTTTGTTATGGATGATTTGGTAACGTAGTTGAGAAAGGCTTAACGATCGGACAGTGATGTTGGTGTTAACAAACTTAATACTGTGTTACAAATCTTATTACAAATGTTCAATACTATATTATAAAGTTTATGATAAATGCGAATGAAGACAATAGATGCTCAGTAACTAATGAAACGTTAAGTATTTCAGAGAGTATGGGGGAAGAATTGTGAACCTGTTTTATTATTGTTATACCTCATCAGTGAAGCAGAAATTTCATTGCCCTTACTAAAGCAGTGATGAGAGAAGTACTAAGTCAATGGACAATACCATACACGTGTAGGTGCGAAATATTAGTATACTTCAAGAAATTACGAAAGCGGTTCCTTTTATTCCGTGAAGCTAATGGCCTGGAAGACGGTAGATCTGTTAGTGTCAATGTTTTATGTAATGAACACCAAAAAGTTAATTTAACAATCAATATGATAAGAAAAGAGTTTAGTATTAGTTCAAATATTAATGTTATTATTAAATTAAAGGGGTAACTTATTAACTAGCATGTACTGTTAATTGCTACCGTTACCGTTGACTAATTGCTTTAAGCTTTAAGCAGCGAAAATTATGATTCTTTCACACTTATTTCCAGCTTTTAATAAACGTTTCACTTCCAGGATTTTATCGAACCCTACATCATTCTGAGACGGAAATATCATTGTCATATTTAATGACCGCTACACAGGTTTCGATACAACGTAGGTCTACATATATACAGAATTTAAATTTAAATTACGTAACGGTTTACCTGTGTAACAGGACCCAGTTGTATATACAGATTTATATATATCTATCTATATTTATATGTATATATATATATCTATATCTATACTTATATGTATATATATATATATATATATATATATATATATATATATATATATATATATATATATATATATATATATATATATGTATATGTGTGTGTGTGTGTATGTGTGTGTATAATGTGTGCATATATACCTGCATATAAATATAAGTATATATACTTGCATATACATATATACATACACACGCACACACAGCTATGGATATATAACACATATACATATTATATACATATATAAGATAAATAAATAAATATATATATATATATATATATATATATATATATAATAGATAGATATTCATATATATCTCTCTCTATATATGTGTATATTATATAAGCATACAAACACCCACCCAGCCACGCACACACACACATGCACACACACGAACGAACACAAACACACACAAATAATATATATATATTGGCAGGTGTGGAGGAAATATTGAACAACAGACAACAATAGGAACTAAAAAACGTTATAGTCCACCCCACTTGTCTTCCCTGTTATTTCGGAATGGATTTCCTTATTAAACTTGGCAGTGTCTATTGGAAGAAACGGCCACAAATTTGGTAAGGTGTTCAGTATCAATATTTGATAATAAACCTTGGAGAATTTTCTTCCAAATATATTTTAATTGCATCAATTTCTTGCTCGTCTGGCATCCAGAAACCATTTCATTAGTGAAAATTTAATCAAGTCGTACTAATTCATTTGATTAAAAGGTTTGGCTGTCCCTGTGTGAAGCCGCTTGGATTCGGTCCAGTATGTTATTGAGAGTGAAGTGTAGGAACTGTGTGCGCAGCAGCTAAAATAGCCAGAACGTGACCATCGAACAGACGGCCGTGTCTCTGTGTGTATATTCATTCATACACGAATGTATACATATATATGTATGTGTGTGTATGTGTACGTGTGTGAGTGTGTGTATATAA
>NC_142951.1:36782344-36792344 GCF_046866305.1 Octopus bimaculoides | reverse complement strand
CAGTACTATATATTGAACACTTAGAAAAGAAAGAGCAGCCAAATCTCACTCACATCAAACAGTCTTACGTCTTAAAAGTTTACTAAATCCATTTATAGATAACATACAAAAACGGGATGGTCACAGCTGGAGCGTTCTTGATCATAGGCCTATTCGATCAAGACTGACCTGGCGTTAAACGACAACAACAACAGCAATATCAGCATCAACAACCCGGGTTTATTTTTGGCCGATAAAATATTTCCAACCTTCATAGAACGGTGACCTTGTGTTTAGTAGAATGTAAACGGTCTAAAGGAAATGCTGACAATTATACAAAACGTAATGATTTCTCTGTGAAATCAATATTATCTAAAACTATAAATGGAAATTTGAATCTTCACTTAGAAAGTAATATCAATTCTGGTCGCTGAATATTGCAAATGTTGTGATATATTTAACCCGTTAATACACAGTGTCCGAAAAAAACAGAAGGCCAGTCGAAAAATTATACACTAACAAGTATTTATTTTAATTATAAATACTGCTCACATCTCATTAACTTTTCATTAGTCCATGCTCTTGTATAATCATTAGTTTATGAACATCTTTTTTTATATCCATGCTGTTTATTTTTCTTGTTAATTAAATGTAATTAATTGTAGGATGAAAATGAAACTTTATATATTAATGGGTTTACCGAAATCGTGTATTTTTATCGATCGAAGATGCAAAGTCTCAAACTCGTAGCTAAGAAGGTTTTATATTGATCCCCAGGAGAACGAAAGATGGAGTGAACCTTAGTGAGGTTTGAACAAGGAACGTAAAGGAGAAAGAACTGTTTCTAAATTATTGAATGAGAGGAAGGGCTCTGGTCCATATCATTGCAGACAACCCCTACCAGCCGGACTGTGATGGTTGATGTAGGTTGGTGAATTAGAGGTGAGATGAAAATCCAGGGTAGATAACCTGACTGAACCGCTTTAGTATCAAGTCGACCGATTTGGCATTCACGAAGCGTCCTTCTTGTTAGTGAAACTAGAGTTTAAGACACAATACTATTCCGATGTGAGAATTTAGAGCCGACACTTGATACGTGGTACAACGTGCACCTGATCAAGGAACATCGATCTGATTGAAGGAGTGAGCCAATGAAAAGCACATATATTTGATCAAAATGAAACAAATAATTTGCGCAGATCGTTCTGCAAGAAATTTCAGAAGCGCCGTTCTCAGACTAGGAGAGGCTACAATCAAAGAACTATTCTACTCAGAAAGTTTAGGTCTGAAGAATTCTATACTTAGAAGACTGTTTTGTTGAGAGTGTCTGAGAACAAGAATATTCTGGTTAGCAGACTTTTGGGTATGAAGACAGTTCCATTGGCAGAAGAATCTCGATTGAAATAGTTCAAATTTTTTCTTATAAGAATCTATCTTCGAAATTGGTGGAACACGTATTATTTGCTAAATCGGAGAAGAAATATATTTGATATTCGTTTATATTCTCATTCAAGGCTACAAATTCGAAGCGCAGCCGATAGAGGAACAGATTCTGTCAGAATACTGCAACTTCGATTTTTGGAATATCAAATAGGAACGTAAAATCGACGTAACTAAATACGTAGGCATATTCAATCCGGGCTTGAACAGCTTTCGTCCCCTCTACCGCCCATAGAAAAATTGGAATTAGAATGGTTGGTCACGAATGAACTACCACTGACGATAGCTTTACTCAATTGGGGATTTACCTAGGGTTGAACAACAAAAACAGCAGCAGTAGCAAAAGCAACAACAACAAAACAAAAACAACGCAGTTTTATACGAGGAAAGCGGCCATATTGATTTCCTCATATGTTTCTTAGTCACTGATTTCGCTTCACTATTTTTCTTTTTTTTAGTTTCGTTTACGATGCGATTCTTGACTTTGGTATCGGTTGATTACTAAATATCATCTCAGTTTTAAGAATCTAAAATATCAAACAGCATCAAAAAACATCTTTAAAATATCCTAAAGAGAGATTCTGCGAAAGAGGGAGAGAAAGAAAAATGTTTGAAATGCAAAAGGTCCATCTTTAATTAAAAGAGAAGCAGATGATATTCCGTCATTGATATCCAAGAGAAATATGATGGTTCTCCCTTCAGTAGGCAGGAATAATTTTACATTTTATGAGAGATCCGGAATGGTAGGAGGTGGCAATGGAAATGCTGATATTCCTGTCTCTGCAACAGAATTCACAAGCTGAGTTAAATGAGCTGAAACAGAATCCCCTAGTGGGAATTGAAATCACGATTGAAGATTACATCTGGCTAGAATTTAAAATTGTCTTAACATTTCTTTCACTCTCTCTCTCTCCCTCTCTCTCTCCCTCTCTCTCTCTCTTTATCTCCCCCCCTCTCTCTCTGTCTTTATCTCCCTCCCTCTCTCTCTCTCTCTCTCTCTCTCTCTCTCACACACACACTCCACATCGGGGAACAAATAACATGAATCGAGAGACTGGAAGATGGTAAGGTGTTTGTTATTGCTGTTGTGATTTTTGTTAATACTTTTTTTGTTAGTTACCCCCCGCCCCCTTGTCAACTGTTATGGAATAGACGTAGGAATTATGGTCTTCTAGTTGTAACTATTAACGCCCTTGATTGTGGCATAGTATATCTCAGAATACATCAACAGTTGTACCTCAGGGTAGCGTAAGATCGAAATAGTTCAAATAGTTCCAGGTTTATCCGTTAGGTTGTTGAAGTAGACATTGTATATCTAAGACTACATTTGATAATGTACTTCATCTTTATTTAAGACAGCAGGATAACATTTAAGGGTCAGGTAATTTAGTTGTTATTTCTAGCACTTCTAAAAGCAGCGTACGACTTTAAAAACTTCCAGTCGTAACTGCCAGATTGTTGACGCAGATGTTCGTTATAGAGATCACCCACATACGTATGCGAATATGTGTGTATATATTTATTTATATAGGAATCAATTTATATATATATATATATATATATATATATATCAATGTATGTATGTGTGCGTATGTATAATATGTCTGTATGCATAAATGTTTGTGTGTATGTATGTATGTGTCTGATAATGCGATATTCAAGAAATACAATGTTAGAACATTTCCATGCTAACCAGGTGTTATGAGTCTCTGTCTCACAGACATCAAAGACTCAGAGATATTATCAAAGAGATTCTTAAACATAATTAACATGCATTTGAGCAATTTTCGATATTTCTTAAGTAGAAGAAAAACATATTTAAATTTCCTAACCACGTCCGGTCCTCTCTCGATATGACACATGGCTATCCACTCACAGCATCTAAATACGTACATACATACATACATATATATATATATATATTTATACATATATATATATATATTATATATTATGTATATATAAATATACGTACGCATACATACATCTCTATATAAATGCACAGTCACATACGCGCGCTCTCTCTCTCACACACTCGCACACATAGATATGTCTTTTGAATAAACGGAAAATTATGCATCTGCTTGTGGGTGGCTGTATGAGCAGGTGTGTTTTTCTAACGCATACGATTTACTCGCGCTAAACATGACCAGACAACATGTACAATTTAACGAGATATACGTTAACATATTACAAAAATATGTCTGTAACTATGTGTGTATTCGGTGTTGTAGTAGTCATGGTTGCAAAAAAAATTTGGAGGAATATAAAATTAGTAACCGATGACTCAAGGCTTAGAAAACTATAGAAGAATACACACTGTTAAACATGGAATTGAATACAGAGAAAATAGCTGTTGTTCTCAAAAAGAAATAATAAATTTTTTATCGGCAGAAATACTAACAAAATGCTGGAATATTCATTCTTTCTTATCTTAGTGTTTCAAAATTTTCGCCGTTCTTTTCCGACCTGCTGCGGTCATTGACATATAATTCTGCTACAAAAGCGTGTGCTGAAGAGAGAGAGAGAGAGAGAGAGAGAGAGAGAGAGAGAGAGAGAGAGAGAGAGAGAGCCAGTGAGTAGGACGCAGAAGTGCGACGAAAATTTTGGCTCTTTAAAAGACCCTGAGAGGGTGAGAGGTAAAGTCGACCTCGGCGGAATATAAACTCACGAACGTAAAGACAGATGAAATAGCGCTAAGCACGTCGCCCGGCGCCCTTAACAATTCGGCCAGCTCACCGCTTTAGTAGTAGTAGTAATAATAATAATAATAATAATAATAATAATAATAATAATAATAATAATAATAATGATTAAAAAACTAAAAAAAACAATTGCAACAAAACCAACGACGACAACAACAACAACACTAATGATCGTGATAACGATAGTTGTTTTTGATTTCGGTGTTAATTAAGTAGGCGTGACTGCATAGTGATAGGGGGGGGGGGGAAGAAACATGGCGAGACATAAACAACAACAAGAGCCACAACAACAACAAATATCACAACTGCAGCAGCAAAAACAACAACAACATCAACAACTGTCTCATTATCATCGTCGAAACAAAAATGTTTTTTAATGAAGTTAAAAACGGGACAGATGCAAAACTGTTGCATGTGTTTAATGTGAATGTTTCCACTGCAACATCAGGTGCAGCATCTAAACATGGCTGACATGTGTGTCTGTATGTGTGTGTGTGTGTGTGCGTGTATGTGTGTTTGTGTGTGTTTCTGTTTGTGTGTGTTTGTGTTTGATTGTGTGTGAGTGTCTTTGTGGGCGTGTGTTTGTGTGTGAGTGTCTTTGTGTTTGTCTGTGTGGTGTGTTTGTGCGTTTGAGTTTGTGTGTGTGTGTGTGTTTTTGTGTATGTATGCTTGTGTGTGCACTTGTTTTTGTTTGTGTGTGCGCGTGTTTTTCTGTGTTTGTGTTTGTGTGTTTGTGTGTGTGTTTGTGTGTTTGTGTGGGTGTGTTTGTATGGGTGTGTTTGTGTTTGTATGTTTTTGTGTGTTTGTGTTTGTGTGTGCTTGAGTGCGTGTGTTTATGTCTGTTTGTGTGTGTGTTTTGTGTTTATGTGTGTTTATTTGTGTGTGTTTGCGTTTTTCTTTATGTGTGTGTGTTTGTCTGTGAGTGTGTTTGAGTTTATGTGTGTGTGTGTGTCTGTGTTTGTGTGTGTGTGCGTCCGTGTGCAGCATTGTTTTATGGAAGGTGTAGGTAAGCTGAGGCCGGTTCCAGTTTCGTTCCAGTTCCAATCTTTTTCTCATTTTTCTTTTTGTTGTTGAAATCCCCCCCCCTTTTTTTTTGCTTCAATTAATTTTGTAAATGACGAACTCAATGAAGTGAGTATGTCGTCATTAACCTAGTGGTTGGAACAGAAGTTAACGTGAAATTTTAATGTTATATTTCGATTTGGATCGCTTTAAAACGGAAATTCATTTCATAGAATCAAGAGAAATCTCAAGTGGATTAGGATTAAAAGATTTAAACTGTTACCATATTTCTATTACCTCCCTTTGTTTCAATTAAGTTAGCATATAATGAAGAAGGTAATAAAATAACTTTGTCATTATTAAACTGGTGCCTGGAACATATATTAACATATATTTATTAGCATTACTTAAGAAAATTAATTAACATATCCAAATGAAATTTTGATGATAGGTTTCGATTTTGACTTTTTAATTAGGAAGTTTGTATCGTAGAAGCAGGCAGTTGTCTTAGGATGATTAACATCAAATAGGGATCTGGTCTCTAGGAACGAATTAATTCGTATTTCGAGGCATTACTGTATATATATATATATATATATATATATATATATATATATATATATATATATATATATATATATATATATATATATATATATATATATATATATGTATATATATATGTATATATATATATATATATATATATATATATATATATATATATATATATATATATATATATATATATATATATATATATATATATATATATATATATATATATATATATGTATATATATATATATTTATACCCACTAATTATTAATACATTTATTATTTTTAAAGTTGGTACATTGTGTTTATCTCTTTGTTCTACTTTGTTTCTTTGTTGCTATACACTGACCAATCGTGATGGGTCTCCAGCTTGTTCTAATTCACCTCGTAAGAATCTTTATCCTTTTGAGTTCCCTGTATTCTTATAGATTTTTCAATTTCCTTCCCGGAAGTGACCGAGATGTTGTCTAGTGCAGTAGATTATTTTTTCTCTGTCGTTTGGTTACAATATCTGGTCAATTTTCTTTCATCTTTTCTGTAGCCATATCATTGTCACATATCGGATTTAGTGCTTGATTATCCCATTGCAATATCATGAGGAAGTGCCCGTATATTTCCAAATGGCTATGACTATGAATGTGTTCATATTATCTCTTTGCAATCACTGGACAGCTACAGATAAAGTGAACAATTGTTTCTTTATGTGTCATGTTTTATTATTTCATTTTGACATTTTCTGTGCCTACCCATTGACCATATGGATTTAAAATCAAAACATCCAATTTCTATTTCTTGTTCAAAGACTTTGAACAATCTGAGTCATTATTAAAGCCACAATCTATTCATTCCTGTCCATTCTTGCAAGATATCGACCTTGGAAATTTTGACGCTTCATAATTCTATTCCTTTATTCTTAATTCTTTTACTTCTTTCTAGCATTTGACAGCGGTCATGCTACAGCACCGCCTTAAAGGGTTTTAATTGAAGAAATCTATCACAGGACTTATAATTTGCAAGGCCATAGATTTTTCTTAATCGTTGAACTTAAAAATAAATCCTTACCTTTTTTTAAAAATCATTTCCTCCAGAGAAACCGGCTTCAGCATCTCTGGATATTTGTCATAAACTGCAAGAAAAACAAAGTCAGCCATTTTGAAATATTTTAAATATAAATGCGTGGTGTTTATATTCAGTCTAACATGGCTACAGCTTAGCAAAGAAACAAAGTCTGCCTCGAGAAAGTCAATGGAATAAAAGAGAATAAAAAGCAGACGGAAGGAGAAAAGTAATTTAGTGTCAGTGAAACATAAATATTTCATGAGGAGCAAACATCAGGATTTTTTGACAGAAAATGAAAATATTATGGTGAATATTCACCTTGGCAATACAAACAATAGCATTAACAGCAACAGCAACAACAACAGTAGTAGTAGCAATAACAACAACAGCAATAACAACAGCAGCAGCAACAACAAAACATTCATACAGACGCAATCTTTACTAATTTAAGAGCAAAGCAGAATATTTTCTGGTTTGCCCTGACTATAATTAAATATTTGATATGAACAGACTTTCTACTTGTCTAAGTATTTTTATTCAAGAAAAATAGCAACTCAAAGTCATCTATTTTTAGATCGTCAAAGACGAGGAAGATTTCCTCATACATGGTGACATCTTCCCCTATAACATTCCCAACACCTCGTCTCCCATAGAACATAGAAATTCGGATGCAGGGAACGTGCATCTGAATTTTAAAACTGAAGGCGAAACGAAGGTTAAAAAACCGAGCTGGTGCGCCATACAGTGGCCCTTGTACCAGTGTTGCAGCACTTCGATGGATGAAAGACGAGGGTCATAGTCAACGGTATAAGCAACAGCGTTAACGTTTGGCAAGTTCTCACGTTTGTAGTAGAATACGGACAATTTGTGAGAGCGGAAAAGGCCAGAAATGAAATGTTAGTCGAATTAATCAACCCCAGTCCTTACTTTTCTGGAGCCTGCTACTTATTCTATCTGTCTCTTATGCCAAACCGCTAGTTACACGGACGTAAACACACCAACACCCGTTGTGAAGCGGTGGTAGTGGATCAAACACAAGCAAAAAGACGAACCACACAACAAACACACGCACACAGAGAGCTGCACACACACATACACACACACTTACACGCACACACAGAGAGCTACACTCACATATATATACACACACAGAGGTACACTTACACATATACACACACATGACAGGCTTCTTTCAGTTTCCGTCTACCAAATCCACTGACAAGTTCTTGGTCGGTCCGAGGCTATAGGTGAAGATACTTGTTCACGTTACCAAGCAAGGGGAATGAACCACGAACCATGGAGTTGGGAAGAAAGCTTCTTACCACACAGCCACTCCTAAGCCTGTATGTTTGTATTTATATATGGATGAGTGTATATATACGTGTATGTGTTTATGTGTGTATATATGTTATAGATTTATAGTGTTAGTTTCTGTGTAATGTATTTATATTATCACTTTTATAACTGCAAATCAATACAAACACACGCACACACACACACACACACACGATCGCACGCACACAGAAACATATACACAGACTTGCGCACACATACACAAATGTTTATGCGCAAAAAGAGGCGTAGTTGGGTGTTTTTTGCTGTTTTGTACTGATTGGGTGTGTCAAACAAACAGTTGCATAGCAATTATAATTACGAAATGGTGAGTCGTAGCAGCTGTGTATATGTGTGTGTGTGTGGGGGGGGGGGGGTGATAGACACAGAAGTGGAATAGTGTTAGATGAAGCGAGAATAGGTAGAAGAAGAAGAGGAGAAAGAGAAAGTGAAAGTGAGGGCGAGGACGAACGAGATTTAGCGAAAAAGAGGTGGTGAGGGAAGAAGACGAAAAAGAGATCAATAAATACAGGGTGATACATAAAATCAGAAACACATTCATAAGCACACAGACGCACTTATATATTCCTGTATATTATATACACACATACACAAATATATATACATATATATATACACACACACTCACACGTACATACATACATACATATATATATATATATATATATATATATATATATATATATATATATATATATATATATATATATATATACATATACTTATACATACACACGCACACATATATGCACACACATACACACAAGTTTGTCGACGGATACCGGATATCAGATATAAGTATAAAATTAAATATCCGAAGAGTTTTTTTGATATTAACAGGGAGAATGAAGTGAGTAATTCGATCTATGACATAATTTTACAATTGTTTCATGGTTACATTATCAGAGAAATATTGTTATATCATTATCATATATCATATATCATATATCATATATCATATATCATTGCATCAGTATCATTCTGCTGCTGCCACAAAAATATCGACACCTCAGGTTTTATATATGAAATCTATTTGCGGGAGGAATTTGTATTTCCTGGAATAGATACGCTTCGTTCGAGATATTTTTATCATTTTATTTGCATAGAATATTGAAAGCAACCTGATCAAGAATTAGAATGATTCAAAGAGAAAAGGGAAGAACAAATAGGTGCAAACAGAAATGTGAGATTAAATAGACGACAACCGATTCATCTCCCATTTAGCTGCTCTTTTATTTATATATTATTCTTATATACCTTTGTATTCTTCGATTTTTCAATTTTTCTTCCAATTAATTTGAATTTGTTGTTTACTGTATGTTTGCTTTCTTTGCTTTAACTATGATATGCAAATGAAACGCTAAAAACATCTAGAACGAAGGGTTTATATTCTTGAATATACAAGTTGATCAAGCAGATGGATTTTATACGTAAACCTGAGGAATCGATATAATCTAGTTTCTATATGTTACCTGATTTCTATATGTTACCAAAATATTCATATATATGAGTTATAGAATGTTTTTTTTCCTGTACCGGACGCATGGATGAAGAAAAGCTGTGAGACTTGGAACTGGCAAACTTGGAACTATCAACCTTTGGCTAACGTACTTCGAACTACTGCCATAAAGTTAAAAGAAATATTTCTAGAAGAATTAACTTGAAATATAACAAAAAGGAATAAGAAAGGACATATTATATACGGTATTTTAGAACAAATTTGCCCTATATATGTATGCAATAAATATATTCATACATACATACATACATACATACATACATACATACATATATATATATATATATATATATATATATATATATATATATATATATATATATATATATATAAGTATTATGTATGTATGTATGTGTATGTTTATGCATATATATACATATACATA
>NC_142951.1:36774844-36777344 GCF_046866305.1 Octopus bimaculoides | reverse complement strand
GCCCCTATGTGTGTATGCATCTCTGTATCTCTGTATTTATGTGCGTTAATGTGTATCTACGTATGTTAATATATATGTAATAAGATATAACCAAACGAAGTCGGCGAGCTGGCAAAAACGTTAGCAAACTGGGCGAAATGCTTAATGATATTTCGTGTGTCTTTATGTTCTGAGTTCAAATACCGCCGATGTCGACTTTGCCTTTTATCCTTTTGCGAACGATAAATTATGTACCGGTTGCGTACTGGGGTCGAAAAGTAGAAAAGGATATATATATTTCTTTTCCCGAAATTAAAGGCTTTGTAACAAAATTTGAAACCGATGTAGGAGGTGAAGATAGAAATCGTAACTTTACCTCTGGGACACGAACGCCTCCATCTTCCTTAAACCTTATGGCTGTGCTGAGTAACATCGCAATGATCGACTGCTTAAATTAGGCCAGGTGAGTAAAGTCAGACAGTGATATTCTAGGTGACTATGAACCCCTCCACCACCACTACCACCACCACCACCACCACCACCAGTTGGCGACGGATCTGAGTTCTACTAGTAGCCAGGGCATACTATTTTATACACACACACACACACACACACACATACACACACACATACACACACATCTATCTTCAAAGCCACCTATGTACATAGATATATACATACATACTTATGTATATACACATACACATTTATATATACTCATGTGTGTATGTATGTATGTGTATATATATATATATATATATATATATATATATATATATATATATATATATATGTATATATATATATATATATATATGTATGTATGTATGTATTTATGCTTCTCTCCCTATATATATATATATATATATATATATATATATGAGTGTGTGTGTGTTTCTCGGTTGATGGTATTAGCATTTTCTAATTTGTGTTTCCGTTCGTCAAATGAGCATCCATACATATGTATGACTGTGCATTTTCCCAGCGTATTTTCTCTCTCGCTGAAGTGGAAGCGAGGCTATGCCTACCAAGTTGCTAACAAGAGCCGTTCCCATTACCGATGCAATGCAGTACACCTAGAGCGTAAATTCAATAATGCCTGTTCTACGTATATGAATTAGTAATAACATCGTATGCGTTATATATATTGAGAACATTGGTAAAGGAACTTTGTGGTTTAAACATTGGATATAAACAAGGAAGAAATATCGTGATTAAGCTCCATGAATGAATATGTAATGAGCGTTAATGAAAAATTTCTTGAACATTCAAATGCGTTTGTTTCCTGAAAACTTTTGTATATTCTACCTGAATATTTAGTATGTTTTTACCAAAATGTTGGTCACCTGCTTCCTTGGAACAGAAGGAAGTGTTTTCTTGTAAAAAAAAAAAAAGACGAAATTGTTTCTGAGGGAGAAAAAGAAATTAATGGCCAGTCTTGCAAAACATTGTAGAAACGCTTTATTTTCTGTCTTTTATGTTTTACTGTCTTTTATGTTTTACACACACACACACACACAGAGGATGAGCTTTTGTCAGTTTCCTATATACCAAATTCCCCCACAAGTCTTTGGTCGGCCCGAGGCTATTGGTGAAGGCACCTACCCACGGTGCCATGCAGTAGAACTGAAACCGGATGCATGTGGTTGCGTAATGTGGCGATATATTTGAGGTGTGGAAAGTGTTTTTGAGCATCTGCTGAAATTTTCCAAGTATTTCTGGCAAAACCTCCCAGAATTTTTTTTTTTTTTAAATCTAGATCGTTGTCAATATTTCCGGAAAATAATGAATTGCTTTTTCCACAATCTTCAGAAATACCTTAAAAATTAGTTTGTAGAATTTCGTTTAGAAGATAGGAATATTTTTTTAAAAAAATGATAAATTTTTCCCAAAGATTCTCACATATTTTAAAGAAAATTTTGTAGATATTTCTAATATTGTATAATTTTTTTCACAAGAAAATAAATCAACTCTTCTCGACTCTTACGTAAAATATATGACTATAGGCAAAATACATTTCCTCCAACACAGGATCTGAAACCGTTTCTCATCTATTCAAGTGTTGTCCTATGCTGACTTCAGAGACTTGATACGGTGTGTGTTCATAAATTATCGTTAACTGAGTTATTTTTAATTTTGAACTCAGAAAATAAGGAGCCGGACTAAATACCACTATGTATTTCGTCCGATTCTCTAACTATTCTGGTAAACCATCGCCCTTAAATAATGGTTCCTAATTTAATTACAAGGCCGGTGGTTTTGAGGGGTGGGGGTTAGTCTACCCCCAATGAAGCCTGTGTTTGAGAGGTTCCACATTTTTTCGAATTCCGATGGACGAACGGTGAAGTTAACCCGGGTAGGAGTTGAACTCAGAAAGTAAGTATTCGGAACAAAGCTTCAAAGCCTTTTCCAATGCTTTAATGATACTTAGTTAAACACACACAAACAGGCGTATATTCAATAGGATATATTCAACAAGTCTACTTTACTCCTATGTCTTTCGGGATTCGGTCAGACAGTG
>NC_142951.1:36757344-36759844 GCF_046866305.1 Octopus bimaculoides | reverse complement strand
GTATATACATTAGGTTTTTCCAACCAAAGTCTCTCATTTATTGTCGGATAATACAATCTTTGACAAGTCTGCTACTTACTAAAATAATGTCTTATAAAAAGAAGCGGATTTAAAGAAATAAATAATGTTTATCTTGACAACCATAATCTTCAAATAAGAATAGAAAGTGGAATATTGTTTGGTTTAATCCTCCATCTTCGTTAAATGTATAATCTAATACAGTAAGAAATATTTTAGCAGTTACCGATAAGTACTTTTCACTCGATCACAGTAACACCGTAAATTATCTAACATTAATAATTCCAAAGTTAGTCACAATTGCACGGAAAAGATCGGTCAAGTTCTTACAAGTTATTCTCATACGACAAAGAAAAATAATTTTGCATGCAACTGTAAAAGGAAACAGCTATGTCTCTTACATGTCTTCATGTATAATTTATGAAAGCGGTGTGTCATATTTACTTAAAGGTGTTTCCATGGGGGAAAACAGCAGAAAAAAATAAATATTAGTATCACAGTAGGCACCTTTAAACACGTTTTCTTAAATACGATTCATCTTTCCACTAATGTTTAATCTGGCGTTTCATTCTTATCTTAATTCTGTTGAAAACAACATGTTGAATATATATATTATATATCTAAAATTACATATTTCCAAGTCCAACTGAAGCAGGAAAATGAATAGAACCGGCGATCGGGTTGGAACCACGCGCCTGTGGTTTAGTGGAGAGCATAGATACCGATAACATCAAAGTGGCTCTGAGCCATCTGAACCATCACAATCAGTGCACATAAATATGTTACTAGTACAGGCGTGGCTGTGTGGTAAGAAGTTTGATTCCCAACCACATGGTACCGGGTTCAGTCCAAATGCATGGTACTTTCAGCATGTGTCTTCTACTATAGTCCCAGGTTGACTAAAGACTTGCTAGTGGATTTGGTAGCCTGGTAGACGGAAACTGAAAGAGGCCTGTCACATATATATTTGTGAGTGTGTATGCGTCTGTTTTTATCCCTACCACCACGTGAGAACCGGTGTTGGTTCGTATATGTCCCCGTACTCGCCAGTTCTGCAAAAAAAGAAACAATGGAATAAAAGATATTGGTTTCGTTTGTAACTACTCTATATATAAGTATTACGAGAATGAAGTATATTGGTATTGATGATGATGATGATGATGATGTCGATGATGATAATGATGATGATGATGGTCATGAAGATGATGATGATGACTGATGAGGAAAAGTTTAGAACTGAAGCAAAATCTTAGATAAATGGGTAGAAGGAGAAGGACAGGTAAAAGGGAGGGGAAGAAATGTAGGTGAGGAATAAAGGCACAAAAAACACACACAGAAGAAGGAAAATGGTTAAAATTAAAATTACATTGTGCAGAAACATGGCGAGATGAATGAAACAATAGGGAAAAAAAGAAAAGTGCGGATGCTGATGCTCGTGATGATGGCGGTGGCGGCAGCGGCAGAGCTGGTGGTGGTGGTGATGATGATGATGATGATGATGATCATGACGATGACATATAATATTCACGCTGGAAAGTTATGATAATACTTCTTTTGTGTAGGTGCGTTTATATGTGTGTGTTCGAGTCTGTGTTGCGTGTGTATGTGTGTGAGTGTGTGTATGTGTGCGCGCTTGTGCGTGTGCGTGTAAGTGTGTGCGAGCGTGTGTGTGTTTGTGCGTGTGTGTCAGTGTGTATATTTGTGAACATACGTATGCATACATGCATATATGTATATATATATATATATATATATATATATATATATATATATATATATATATATATATATATATATATATATATATATATATACATACATATATACACACACATGTAGATATGTATGTATAGATATATATTCATTCCTACATATACATCCATAAACACCTACATATGCGGCTGTTTCGGAATTAATAATCTATTCATATCACAAATAATAACCATGCGAAATAGAAGACAGCTCTGCTATTTCAAAGTGCTATAGTTCTCTATATTTCTGCATGTACGTATATTTGCAATATATACATACATTACATGTATATATATATATATATATATATATATATATATATATATATATATATATATATATGCATACATATATACATTGCAATACCGTAATATTAATATATCTGCTCATATGTCCATCTATAACTGTCAACGCGAGACTCCTTCTTGTCATTTCGTATGATCAAATTTCCAAACTAATTTCGTTCGCTTCATAAAGATTCGACAATGTCCGACAATGTCCGACAATCTCCGACAATATCTCAAGCAACAGATTTTCTTGTGCGCAAGAACTGCGGTAGGCATTGCTGTTTAAGACAAGCGGCGACACGGGAACTGCGCTGCAATGCTTCGTTCTATCTCTATGAGCAGGATATTGTGCGCGAGGGTGGGTGAGTGGGTATGGATTGGCAGGTAACAGAGACCTAATCATAATTTCACTGGTTGTTAATTGTACATTTGATTATGAATCC
>NC_142951.1:36732344-36739844 GCF_046866305.1 Octopus bimaculoides | reverse complement strand
CGCATTTGATATCTTCATTGGTTGTGAGATCTATATCTATCTCTGTTTTGTTTGTAAATATTTTTTACCAATCTCCTGAATAAGCCATGTATGTATGTATGTATGCATATATGCATACATGCATGTATGTGTGTATATATGTATGTGCGTATGTATATTTGTATCTCTCTCTCTCTCTCTCTCTCTCTCTCTCTCTCTGTATATATATATATATATATATATATATATATATGTCTGTGTGTGTGTATGTGTATGGTAACAAAATTAGCAGGCATCAAGCATGTCAAATTTAGCTTTTTCTCCGAAAATGAGAAAAACAACATAAATGAACTTAATCGATTTTTAGATCCATATTGGTGTCTCATCAGGGCTATCGACAAAACTCAAACAACTCCCGGGGAAACAAATAGTCATTCCGTTTCTATGCTCACCAAAATTAATAACTTCACAGAATTAGAGTCGCTAATTAGCATACTAAAAGAGTTTATCATTTTATCTAATGTTATTTTTAATATTCACGGCGATCGGGAAAAGTTTAGCTTTATTATTTATATTCTCAGTGGATGCAGAAGTGAAAAAATATCTTTGAATCTATATATTGCAAGGATGCTGCGAGGATAAGGTAGCTGAGATGAACATGGGTCTTTGTGGCACGAATTGTCTATGGGTGTGTAAATATAGGAAGTGCTAGAATGGTCGTTATTCGTTATACTTTCGCTCTATAGACTTACTGGCGTCATTGCCCCCAAAATAATTCATAACTTTCACAAACATTAGTTGAGCACTTCTTTTTGACTATATACCTCCCTTAAACTTCTGATGCACTCTATACAGTACGCTCCGTCTCATATTAAGGCGTGTAATATATATGTACACACACCACACACACACATGTATGTACATGCATGTACGTAAATATATATTTATATATATATGTTTGTATATATATATGCATGTATATGTTTGTATATATATATATATATATATATATATATATATATATATATATATATATATATATATATATACACAAATGTGTACGTTTTGTAGTATTTAATGCATTTTTCATTTATGAAATAACTGAACGCTACGCATCCTGAATTTTCTTATCAGTAAGTCAACTTATATCTATCTATCTATCTATCTATCTATCTGTCTATCCGTGCGTGTCTGCCTGCCTGTATGCATACGTATACACACACACACACACACACACACACACACACACACATATATATATATATATATATATATATATATATATATATATTTATATATATATATATATATATATATATATATATATATATATATATATATATGTATATATATATATATATGTATATATATATATATATATATATATATATATATATATATATATATATATATACATACACATGCATAGCACGTATTGTATACTGCACTACCAGTGGTCCGTAACAAACTTTATTTCCCATGATAAACAACAACAACAACAATAGGGATCAACAATGCTAATCTAATCGATAGTAATGTACAACTATTAGAAGTAGTTCTCTTTCTCATCTCCTCATTGATTGTAAAATCGATATGAAATCAATCGAACGGACAAATCGATGACGTTTTCGAAGCTCGGACGACTGCGGTATTCTGTGTGGTTTCGGTCTTGTTTTTGTGGTTATTGGTGGTGGGGATGTGTGTCGATGGCGGTGGGGGATGTTGGTGGTGGAGATGTTAGTTGTGGAGGTGTTAGTGGTGGAGGTGGTGTTGATGGTGGTGATGGTGGTGGTGGTTTTGGTGTTGGCTGTGGTGTGAGTGTTGGGGTGTTGTCTGTGGTGGGAGTCATGTGCAGAGGGGGAGTGGCAGGAATGGTGGTGGGCGAGAGTGTACTGATCGTGATGCCTGTTTGCTGGTCTTCTTGATGTTGAAGAAGTGCAGTGTTGTTGTTGTTGTTGTTGTTGCTGTTCCAGTGTGGTGGTGTTGATATTGTGGTGGTGGTAGTTATGATGTCCTGGTCATTGTAGTATAGAAGGGGTTGTAGTAGTAGTGGTGGTGGTATGGATGCTGCGATAGTAGACCGATAGTTTGGTGGTGGTTGTGGTGGTAGTGTTCGTAGTGGTAGCATCGATGCTGGTGTTGTAATGTTGTTATTGATGTTGCTGTTGTTGATTTTCCTCCCGTGGTTGTTGTTGTTGCTATTGATGTTGTTGTGACGGTGACGCCGGCGATGGTGTTGTTGGTGGTATGGGATGTGCTCTTGTAGTTCTTGTAGACGAGATCAGTAAATCTTAACTGTTGTTATTGGAGTCATTGTCGTTGTTGTTTAGTCAACTATGATCGAACTGACTTATGGTCAACAGAATTCCAAGCATGACCACCCCGCATTTTTGTCTACCACGAACTACGTAATGTAATCTATGGTTAATCTTTGTCTCCATTGGGAGAACAGGACACCAGCAACAGATCTTTGGCAACGGTTTGCAGTTGTCCCCGTGGGCCTTCTCCACGCTGCTATTGCTCTGCAACGCTTCATCTCCCTTAAGGATTGTTCATCGAAAGTTTTGCCTTGTAATGTTGGAAACAGGTCTCCATTGGGAATGTCCCAGCCAGCATAATCTAATATATTCTTTTTGGAAGACAACTGGGTAGGAGTTTATTTGTTATTTCTAGCAGGTCAAACGACACCGTAGGATGTCTTTCAATGAGGAATCGACTCACTTAAAAACCAGTCCAACCATGACCAACTGCTTTGTCTTCTGGAACATCGCTTTGCACCTTGTTTGTTTCTATTTCTATTTCACCAATGTTTGTGGTCAATGTCCTCATATGGCTGACTATTTCTATAAATATTCGTGATAAACATACAGACATTATTATCTATCTATCTATCTATCTATCTATCTATCTATCTATCTATCTATCTATCTATCTATCTATCTATCTGTGTGTGTGTGTGTGTGTGTGTGTGTGTGTGTGTGTGTGTGTGTGTGTGTGTGTGTGTGTGTGTGTAAATATATAATGTCATTTATATATGCATATATTATTTGTCTGGGGAGAGTCATCCTCTGTTAATGCCTTATTAATTAACACACTCACCGGTTCGATTTCCACTCATTTACTTATTTATTTTTCTAAAGTTTTCGCTGCTTCTTGCAATCTCTTCAATAGTTGTTGACTCCCTCATTCTTCACATATCAGAGGAGGTTTCAAGAAGTGAAAGTGAAGGAAAGCTAACGGCGGTGCGACAGTATGGCCGCAGCTCTCGATCTGAAATTAGTAAAGAATAAAAAAATAAAAAATAAATAAAAGATATACAATGATGGTATGGTTTAGAAAAAAAAAGGATTGCCTTGCGTTAATTTGATAAAAGTATTTCGATATCATAACAATTATAATAATGATGACGATGATGATGATGATGATGATGATAATAATAATAATTATTATAATGATGATGATGAAAGCATCAGGTGTAATTTTTACAGCATCTTTGGTTGTTTGGGATTCGATTGAAAAGTTAATTGTTCCAACAACACTAAATAGCAAAGATTCTGACACTGTAATTGCTACAGGAAGTAAGGTAAGTTATATTCACAGTTCTTTCGCCATTAATAAGAAATTGCCCATTAAAGCTACTTCTTCTCTAATTACTGTGACGTCTTCGACACACAAAAAAGTTAATTAGAGCCTTTCCTATTTGTGATGCCACTCTTAACGACAATATTTATTATAATATCAAATTTTGTTAGTCATCAACAATTGATGATGTTTGTAAAGGTTTCTTCCCGGGTCAAAGTTTTTATGTCACTTCACGAATGTATTGAGATTCATTACAATGGTATCTACCCACGCTCTCAATTAGTGAACTAAATAATATACTTGTAGTTCCTTCTCAGATGCTGAAGGGTTTTGAAAATAAGCTTATACTACGCCGACAGTTAAAGCGGTGAGCTGGCAGAGACGTTACCGCGCCGGGAAAAAGCTCAGCGGCATTTCGTCCGTCTTCATGTTCTGAGCTCAAATTCCATCGAGGTCGACTTTACTTTTCATCCTCTTCAGGGTCGATAAAATAAATATCACTTGAACACAGGATTAAATGTAATCGCCTGGCCCCCTCCCCCGAAATTGCTAGCTTTGGGCGAAAATTTAAAACCAATATTACTCCACCAATTGATGTACCCAGATTTTAGTTCTAAGAAATCCTATTATCAATAATAGTCATACTCGTCTACGAATTAACAGCAGTAACATACATCTATATATATATATATATATATATATATATATATATATGTGTGTGTGTGTGTGTGTGTGTGTGTGTGTGTGTGTGTGTGTGTGTGTGTGTGTGTGTGTGTGTGTGTATGTGTGTGTGTGCATGTATATATGTGTGTGTGTGTTGTATCTCTCTCTTTCTCTCTCTCTCTCTGTATATATATATATATATATATATATATATATATATATATATATATATGTATGTATGTATGTATGTATGTATGTATGTATACATTCAAACAATCTACAAAATTTCTAATGGCACTTGTAGCCAACGCAAGAAAAGTTTATATTCCTGCAGGAACTCTTCTCCAGCGAATAAGAAAATACAAAACCATTTCTGCGACGAACGTCTTCAACTCCAGGTAGAATCTACGTTATTTAACTAAAACAAAGTTACGTTTACCAATTCCTCACACACTATTATTAAAATCACAAAAATGTACTTTCGAGTGTTCTCCAATATTTGTGTTGTTACGAATAGGACAGATGATCGATTGTTCTCGAATCTTTTGTAGTTACGAATAGAATAGATATTATGACCATCTCGTTGACATCAGTACTTTAAACTGATGTCAACGAGGTGGTCATATCTGGAATATTATTGCGAAATAACAATTAGATTGCAAGAACATTAACTACTCTTCAGTAGAATAACCGAATCATTATTGAAAGTGTTCGGAAATGAAGACATTGGTTGATTGCAAACCTAGTCTTTTCAACTCTTAACAGAACAAGAAGCAACTATTTTCCTTTTATTTTCAACAAAAGGCGTTCATCAAACGTTAAAAATTATTAAAACGCTTGTCAAATAGAATTGTCAGTATAGACGTATGCTCTATCGCATCATCGTGGATGTGATCTATCTATCTATCTATCTATCTATCTATCTATCTATCTATCTATCTATCTATCTATCTATCTATCTAGGTAGCTAGCTAGCTAGCTATCTACCTATCTATCTATACACCTAGCTGTCTTCTGTTTACTGTAACCATTTCCTCAATATATACACGCTGTAGCTATATGTCTGTCTTTATCTAGCCATCATCTACACACTGATCATCTAATTAATACAAACACTCTGTATTTATGTCTATATTAAGTCATCCTCAGTGGACATTTAATCAATATATATATATTCTTTATCTATCTATCTATCTATCTATCTATCTATCTATCTATCTATCTATCTATCTATCTATCCATCTATATGTCTGTCTGTCTGTCTCTTTATGTATCAGTCAGCCTCTCTATCAAGTTATTCTCCCCACTCAGCAACCGTCTAACCAATGTTTGCACTCTTTATCCATCTATCCCGTTTTTACAGTTCTCTCTAATCATTCAGTGGATATAGATTTTATTATCGCTGCAATCTAGTTGACGGCTGTTACAGACAAAGTTATTAATAAGAGAGGATTATTTTCAACAATATATATCTCTGCATATAAATTTTATAAATAGTTCACATGGTGTGGGAAATTTTATTATCGCGTTTACTTTCTTGCGTGCCAAGTCAGAGAACACGAAATTGTTTTTCATCATATTGATTAAGTAAAAGGCTTTTAGTACATCTAGGTAACTTTATTTCAAATAGTATCAGACGTTAGATTTTGTGAAACACATTTACCGAAATCGGCATCAGGTCATTTGCTGTTCACTGTTTCTAAGTTGGTTGACATAAAATTGTCCTTGAGACGACGAAAATAAAATAAAATTAAGAAATGATAACTAAAAAAATTAAAAAAAAAATAAATAAAAAAGAGGAAAGAAAGAAAAGAAAATGAAACAAAAAAGAATCTCGGCTTTCATGAAACAAGATAAAAATTCTTTTACAACCAGAAGTTATTAACACACGAGTTTCCTTTAGTTTCTGCTAAAACAAAATTTATGATTCAGCAGAAATATTTGTTAGATAATCCGAAACCATATCACAGATTCGGTTCTCCATGGAGGCCAGTGACTCCACAGACAACCAAGTGAATGAGTCACGGATTTCCTTTCTCAGCACCTGCGTCGCATTCTCTCACTAAATCTCTTCACTGTTTGTGAATGGTAGGACATTTTCAGAGCCGATAATCTCTCCGAGTACGAGTAAAACGGTTCAAGTTTCGAAAGTAATTAACGGCAATGCGCTTTAGTAAAAAAAAAAAAAAGGATAGAAAAAGAAAAAAAGCCAGCCAAACAAAAAAAAACCCAAATACTCTATTGTCAACTGTCCAGTGCATCTGGCTGTAAAAAGAACTTATGTGCAGTTTATATTACCGAAAGAATTTAACAGTGTGATTGGTAACAAATTGGTCATCTTGTAATGAAGTATTTAAGATCTTTTATATGGCAGGAGACAAAAGAACCGCTGCGCGAGTATGTCTCCCCCAAGCCACTATAATACTTCCGTATACGTATCGTCCAGAATACAACAAAAGGGTATCTACTCTACACCACTACACTCGCCTCCTGTTTGTTGACCCGACAAAACTACTTCACTGAAACATATCATCTCCAGGCCCGTTCATTATTAAATCGCTTCAGTGAAAAACTTAATTGCAAGAAATTAGCTACTCAAATAGTACAAGAAGGAAAAATACCATCTGGTACAATCCTTTAATACAAATATATATATACATACACACACACATATATATATATAGGTGGATAGATAGATAGATATGTGTGTATTTATATTAAACAAACAACTCCTCTCTTCTCTTTTACCCCTAAGAAATATCCTCAGGGTTTCTACACATTGTTATTATAACGATTTTTGGCCCCAGGGTGGAATATGTAGTAACGTATTTTCAATGATCTGTGTGTGTGTATGTGTGTGTGTGTGTATGTGTATGTATGTTGTATGTTGCATGAGTGTATGTGTATGCGTATGTTTGTTTGTATATCTGTATACTTCCCCTCCCCTCCCTCTTGCCCTCCCTCTTGCCCTCCCTCTTGCCCTCCCTCTTGCCCTCCCTCTTGCCCTCCCTCTTGCCCTCCCTCTTGCCCTCCCTCTTGCCCTCCCTCTTGCCCTCCCTCTTGCCCTCCCTCTTGCCCTCCCTCTTCCCCTCCCTCTTCCCCTCCCTCTTCCCCTCCCTCTTCCCCTCCCTCTTCCCCCCCTCTTCCCCTCCCTCTTCCCCTCCCTCTTCCCCTCCCTCTTCCCCTCCCTCTTCTCCCCTCTTCCCCTCCCCTCCCTCTTCACTTCCTTTTCTTTTTCCCCTCCATCTTCCCGTTCCTCTTCCCCTGCCCTCCCCG
>NC_142951.1:36717344-36722344 GCF_046866305.1 Octopus bimaculoides | reverse complement strand
TATCTTTCGATCTCTTGTTTCCTTTCTCTGCAGATATGTTCACACACACACACACACACACACACACACACATACACACACACACAGACACAGACACACACACATACACACACACGCATTCAAACACACACACATACATACTCACACACACACATTCAAACACACACGCACACACACAGACACAAACATACACACACACATGCACATGCACACACACAGACACAGACACACACACACACATTGAAACACACACACCCAAACACACACATATATACACGGCGCGTTGAATATATTGTCGTCTAAATTACCCAAAAATAAAAATAACACTGACATCTCATTTTAACAGAAATATTTACCAAAATTACATAAAAATATCTTGAAATACTAAAGTCTAGAGTAAATTTATTCAATAAAATTGCTGTTTCAACCACAGCTTCCAGACGACTTTGGAATCTCCTGCAACTCCTCTGGACGGTTTCCTTGTTTAAGTTGGTGAATGCTGCCATAATCCTTGCCTTCGGTTCATCTTTGGTGTTACAAGAAGTTTTGTTGGTCTCTCGCTCAACTGCGTCCCACACATAATACTCAAGGGTGTTGCAGCCTGGGGAGTTAGGTGGACAGATGTAGTAAAAAAAATTAAAAAATAAAGTATGCACAATTCGCAAAATTAAAAGCATAATATGGCGACAATTTACCCATCGCACCCTGTATATGTTTGTATACATATATATATATATATATATATATATATATATATATATATATATATATATATATATATATATATATATATTTGTTCATCCCATAAATAATGCGGTTTTTTCAACTGCATGAATTAAAAGTCTGAGGGGAATGGGATAAACTACCTGCATCAAATTGCTATAAAAACAAGTAGTAATTTTGCCTTGTAGGTAGTGGTTTTACCTTGTACTTATTCTTAGTGCAAGATTCGATGAATTCAGTTCGATTTTAACAGTTATTTTTCAAACGTATCGTGGAAGTGACGAAGGAGAATATTCGGCATATTTTGCTTTATGAGTTCAATAAAGGCAACAACACAACGGAAAGTGTGAAGAATATTAATGTAGTATATGGGGATTGGACAATAAACGTAAGCCAGTGTCAATGGTAGTTTCAGAAATTCCAAACCGGAAACTATAGCCTAAAATACGATCCTCGTCCTGGAAGATCTGTAGAGCTCGACGAGGACGTCCTGCAAATCCTAGTGGAACAAAATCCCATCGTAACTGTTTGAGGAACTAGCAGAGAAGTATGGAAGGTTTACATATATATGCAAACCGAAATATATATACATTAGTATGGAATGTAATTTAACTGGCCAGTCGAGGGATTTATTCGGTGGAACGTATCGTAAAAGATACTGAAGCGAATTAAAGTTAAGAATAGAAATTTTCCCATTTGATTATGGACACTAATTTCACATGCAAAGTACTTAATTTCCTATCAAACTGTGCTTCATTCTTATTCATAAAGCTCAAACTGAAATCCTTTCAATGATCGGCATCTCTTTAATGAACAGCGAATGCTGCTGGTACGGTGAGATTTATGTACAATCTCTCTTTTGTTTTATCAATCATATCACTTCACACACTTGTTTTAATCCCCCTTTTCTTTATCTTTCTTTATTCTCCAACACTGTCTTTTTCTCTTACCTTCTCTTTCCCCTTAACAATTCTCTTTATCACTTTTTAAATTCCCACATCACTAACGTAACGTAACCGCCTTTCTTTCTCATTTTCTCTCCCGCATGCTTCTCCGCTGCACCTTTTTCATCTTCGTTTCCTCCTCTATTTTCTACAAGCGAAGTATATTCATGCGTAGATGAATACACATGGTCATGTATATGTATATGTGTATCTGTGTGTGTGATTGTGTGTATGTGCACGTAACCATGTATAAACGCACTTATATTCTACATCAACTTACAAGACGCAAGTAGACACACAGACACACACCAAATCGCACGCAAACACATTAGAAGATGAACCTTAGAACAATAACGGAAAGCGTCAAACGCCAGTAAAGATTCAATGGTAGAGATGAGGGCAAGAGGCAAGTGGGTTGGGTATGGCAACCAACCACACAATAGCGTAAAAATTCTAAAGGGAGATAAATATGAAGAAGAAGGGACGAAATTTAAAATCAAATGACGTCATGATTAGATTTTAATCAAATAATTGGATTTCTGTGTGTTGTATTGGTTTGATCGCTAATTAAAATTAGCGACTGACACGTCATTATTATTAGAGAAATATTAAGAGTGCCACGCGACACTGCCATATTCTACATTAGCTACAAGCAACACAGCATGTAAATAGCCAGATATGTCATTGGCATGGTCTAATACATATTCATTACTCCCAACGTGACCACCACCTTCGACAATATCAATCAGTACCAGAAATAATACCATCACTATCACCGCAAACAACAACAACGTCAAGAATACCAGTAATACTACCGTCACCCACTTACGGGCTTTTAACGTAAACCAAGAGTTTCAACAACTGATCTTAGTTCCTTAATTCTCATCACGGCCCTGCTTTGTGAAGACTTCACTAAACTGAACCGAGCGTTTAACGGTTGAGATTAGAATAAAATACAATTAACGTCTCTGTTTTAATGTGTTGGTATGTTTTTGTGACGATTGATTTTCTTAAGCTTTCCATTATAATCCTTGCATACATATGTGTGGATGTATATATATATGTGTATACATATATATATACATATGTGTGTGTGTGTGTGTGTGTGCATACGTATATGTGTGCATGCTTGTGTGTGAGTGTATATGTGTGCGAGTGAGTGCGCCTGAATGTATGTGTATTTAGATGTGTGTCTATCAGCATAGGTGATAGCTATATATATATATGTATACATATATATATATATATATATATATACATATGCGTGTGTGTGTGTGTGTGTGTGTGTGTGTGTGTGTGCTTGTGTGTGTGTGTGTGTGTGTTATATATATGTAGAAAAATACACCGATGAGCAGTTTGATACATACTTATACAAATATACGTACGTATAAAGATATATATATATATATATATATACACACACACACACGCACATATATATATATATATATATACATATATATATATATATATATATATATATATATATATATATATAACGCACATCTCAATAGTCATACGTACACATAGTCGATTAAGTCACGTGTTCCTGGTCTATATCGAAAGAGTACACAAAACTAAAAACTGTAAAACCATACAAGTACAACCAAACAAAACCACATCTGAAGAATGACAGTCGCTACAACTGTTAATTAATGGCATTATATAGCATGGAATTAAGATTCCACAATTCCTGAAAATAACAGGTTCCTATATTCGCTATTTCATGAATATTTTATATTTCGCACATTTTACCATTAATTAATGTAATAACAGTTTGCGTGGAATATTCCGAAATATATTTGAAAACCATATTTACGTCTTACATTTATTACCGTTTCATCAATTGGAATTATTGTAAGTGTTGTTGTTTTCGTTGTTGTTGGGTTTTGTTGCTTGATGACCGACTATCAAATAAATTATTTCCGGTAGCCATTTTACTGTTTCCTGATGGAAGCCATTTTAATTAGGTTTTGATGTGAATGCCGACCACGAGATGTAAAGCATCAACATCATAACATCCCATGTCTTATTCTGTATGACATACTAAAAGAAATAATAATAATAATAATAATAATAATAATAATAATAATAATAATAATCTTTTCTACTATAGGCTCAAGGCCTGAAATTTGGTCGGAGGTGGCCAGTCGATGAGATCGACCCCAGTGTTTCACTGGTACTTAATTTATCGACCTCGAACAGATAAAAGGTAAAATCAACCTCGGTGGAATCGAAATACTGCTAAACATTTCGCCCACCGTGCTAGCGATTCCGCCATTTCGCAATTTGAAGCCATTATTGTTAGTATTATTATTATTATTATTATTGCCTCTGCACAGCTTCTAACGCTGGAGATGTACTACGGTGTCAGCTGTTCACTACCAGTGAACTAAGGTAACACCTCTTATTTTTCGAGCACCTTCCGAAGTATTCGAGCGGTTCCAAGCAGTGCTGTTTTCTGCAAGTCCTCTACTTATTATTATTATTATTATTATTATTATTATTATTATTATTATTATTATTATTATTATTATTATTATTATCGCGTTAACCATACTTTCCGCTAGCTTCTTTACCTGCATACCCAAATGTAATGTTTTCTACTCGAATATGTAATGGCACACCTCTATACATTACCACGTCTCCTACCTAATGCACGTATACATATTTGGTAGCATTCATTTTATCTGAAGTATTTCTCTCCAATTTTCAAAAATTATTCCAAGTCACTTTTTATCATGGAGATTATTTCCGCTTCCAGCGTCCCCGTTCTTGTTAATGCTATTTCCTCCTCTATAAATTGGATAGTTACTCGATTTCTTCTACAAAAATATTATCGATGATTGATACTTCGATCAGAAAGTATTTCCTTTACAGATGCTCCTTGACAACGATATGTTGTCGATATGCCTGTGACGCTGCGTCTTAGAGCGTGACTATATTTTCATTCTCTGAATCCGATATCCGATGTGAGTGTGTATCATTTTTCTGTTTGCCGCTATTTCATAAAAGTGCCATAAATACCTGCATTTTGAAGATCAAACGTGTTCATATTATCTCTCTCTCTCTCTCTCTCTCTCTCTCTCTCTATATATATATATATATATATATATATATATATATATATATATATGTATGTATATATATATACACACGTGTTAGTTCCCAAATTTCGGAATGATAGGAAGAGCCGACATCGAAGGTTCACAAAGCGACGTCGCTGCGAATGCTTGGCGGCTGCAAGAAAGTGGTAACTCTTCTGACATCGCTCGGTGGACGGATAGCTGGCTGCTGTTCAGAAAGGATCGATGGGCCACGCTTTCGCGGCTT
>NC_142951.1:36702344-36704844 GCF_046866305.1 Octopus bimaculoides | reverse complement strand
CAATCATTTGACTGCAGCCATGCTGGAGCACCGCCTTTAATCGAACAAATCGACGCCAGGACTTATTCTAGTACTTATTCTATCGGGTTCTTTTTCGGAACCGCGAAGTTACAGGGATGTGAACCCACCAACATCGGTTGTCAAGCGATGGTGGAGAGACAAACACAAACACAAACATACATACACACACACACACACACACACACACACACACACACACACACACACACACAGAGGCATATATATATATATATATATATAATATATATATATATATATATACGACGAGCTTCTTTCAGTTTCCGTCTACCAAGTCCACTAACCAGGCTTTGGTCTGCCCGAGGCTATAGTAGAAGACACTTGCCCAAGGTGCCACGCAATAAGGTTCAAAAATCGATTATTGTTGTTCATATTTTTTTGCAGTCTGCGGAGAAATGAGTAAAATTTGCCCTGTTTATAATTATACCATATGTTATATATATATATATATATATATATAAATATATATATATATATATATATATATATCCTTATGTATTAATTTATAAATATATGTTCATATATTTATGTAATCTTATTTGTATACACAAGTGAGTGTATATAAATGTGATCTGCCTTAATTGTTTACATATCTTTGCACTTTAGTAAAAACATAAGTTTTATTTTTTCTTTCGATTTTAACCATTTTCCTTGTATTTTCCCCTTCTTTTTCATTCCTTCTTTCTTTTCTTCCTTTACTTCATGTCTCTTCTATGTTTTTCTTCATGGAGACTTCCATCTCTGTCTCTTTTCTTTCAGCGTTCCTTTCTTTCTTTCCGTTTTCAAGTAGAACATTTCCAATCTTAACTAAATTCCATCTTAAACACAACATTTTCTTTATCCCCATTCGCTACCCCCACAACTCTGCTCATCTCAGACATCACCACAGCACTAACCATTTTCTCTTTATTTGAAGCTCTTTGCACTCACCTGACATAGAGCGTGCTTCGATAAAAACGGTACCAGTTATGCACTCGGATCAATAATCAAGAGATCTCCAATTCAGCAGAGTTCGTGTCCCTTAGAAGAAAATAATTGTTTCTGTTTTAGACACAAAGCCAGCAGTTTCGAAGGGTTAGCTTGACCTTTGAATTTCTGGTGTAATGAATTCGACAGGCTTCCGTACAGTTTCCGTCTACGACAGTTGGATCACATGATTAAAATTGCGCCGTTATTATTCTGAAAGACCTTTTCTCTCGAAGCCCGCAGCTACATCGAATCCGGAAGCACCTGATTACTAAGTGAACTTCGTAAGCTAGCATCTTTTTCTCAACTACCATAACACGCACACATACACACACTCGCATGCACATATCTATACACACAGATATATATATATATTCTCATACATATATACGCATATGCATGATTGTATACTTATATACAAATATATACTTATACATATATATACACATATACACATATATGCATATATACACAAAGTGTGATAGAATATATGGAGATATTTCTTTGTAATAACTTCTCACTCCCCAACTTTCCCAATTCAGACGCACAGAGAGAGAGAGAGATATAGAGAGAGAGAGAGTGAGAGTGAGAGAGAGAGAGAGAGAGAGAGAGAGAGAGTGAGATAGATAGATAGATAGATAGATAGATAGAGAGAGAGAGAGAGAGTGAGAGAGAGAGAAAGAGAGAGAGAGAGAGAGAGAGAGAGAGGAGAGATAGAGAGAGAGAGAGAGAGAGTGAGAGAGAGAGAAAGAGAGAGAGAGAGAGAGAGAGAGAGAGAGAGAGAGAGAGAGAGAGAGAGAGAAAGACACATAGGCATCCACATACGCACATCGGCTTGCACAATCACAAGCGTAGGTACATACAGGCATTTCTAGTTTTACATACATTTTGGAGACACTAAGATGTGAATTATTAATAACGAGAAAATCAACTGTGTATATATTTCTTCATTGAAATCTCAACTCATATAAATATATCAAGAACATATACGTAGCTGTATGCGTATGTATATATATATGTTTGTGTGCGTGTGTGTGTGTGTTTGTATTGTGGTTATACACACACACATACGCGTATGATACCTGAATGAGGAAAATACAAGGCAGCGTTAGTATACCTATTTCTCGCGAAATATGTGTGTTTAGGCAGAGTAGCAAAGGTTTTGTCATGGTTGCTATATACATATCAGTTACTGTGTCAAAAGGTCAGCTAAGGATTACATATTTCACAAAATTTGGGGAACTTTTATTTCTATTATTCGTGTGTGGGTGGGTGTGTGTCTGTTGAAATATTTGGAAAATAGAAAGAGAAAGATTGAAGCAAAACAAACGATAATTGATAAAATAATTGCTCACATTTGCTATTTGCTTTTCTCTGATAGAATTTCAGAAAATTCAGTCTATCGATTCTGTAACCGAACCGCCCGAGTATTAACGGTATCAAATCTTGACACAAGGCCAGCAATTTCAGGGAGTGGAGTAAGTTGATTACATCA
>NC_142951.1:36689844-36694844 GCF_046866305.1 Octopus bimaculoides | reverse complement strand
AACACTCTCGAATCCACAGCTCAACCGTTGCACCACTTCACTTGGCAAAGGTTTAATAATACGTTGGCGAACATTTTCCAACTTGATGCCATTCATAATGGACAGATATGACTTCCTTTGCTCCGAACCGCGAGTTAAGGGGACAGTTCTATAGAGGGAATCTGACAGTGACGTGAATGTAATTATATCAGAGAATGCTTATTTCTTCAAATATCTCCCGAAGCTGTTTATTCCTTATCACAAAATTATTTAATTAGTTTAAACTGTTACTCACAAATCGGGTTGCTAAGTACATCAGTCCTTCTCTGACAAGTAGAGAGATTCATAATTTACAATAATCTGTCAGAAAGCAGAACAATGTGCGACATGAAGACCTAAGAAGACTTTTCAAAGAATTGCTCCGAGTTGTTTAAAGATTTACGCCTAAAGATTGCTGTTGATACAAACTTACACATAACCAATTTCTTCGATCTTAAATTTAGAAAGCAATAAATACAGCCCACAATCCAAATACAAAGATTCAGTATATAAATAATGCTTCAAACCACCCTGCAGCCATCATAAATAATTCCGTCAAAAATGTCAGTACACTGTTTTCCAATATTGCCCTGAATATACTAACATTATTAAGGCATGCCTTCATTACAGTGAAGCCTTAGAAAGTAACGGTGCTAAGGAAGAGATTAACTAGGAGAACAGCAACAATAGCAACAATAATTCTTTCTGTGATTTGGCACAAGGCCAGCAATTTCGAGAAGGTGGGTAAGTCGGTCACATCGACCTCTCTGCTCAACTGGTACTTTCTTTATCGACCCTGCAATGATGAAAAGCAAAATCCAACTCGGTGGAATTTGAGCACAAAGCATAAAGACGGACGAAATGTCGTTAAGCATTTGGTCCGACGTGCTAACGGCTCTGCCAGCTCACCGACTTAAGATGAACAAAAATAACAAGAGCAACAACAACAGCAATCATATAATGGTTTCAAATTTTGGCACAAGGCCAGCAATTTAAGGAGATAAGTCGATTACGTCGACCGCACAATGTTCAACTTGTGCTTATTTTATCGATCCCGAAAGGATGAAAGGCAAAGTCGAGCTCGGCGGAGTTTGAATACTGAACATAAACGCGGACGAAACGCCGCTGAGCATTCTTTCCGTCGTGCTAACGATTCTAGAAGCCTACCGCCTTCACAGCAACAACAACAGCTGCGATCCTACACGCGATAATAGTTATTCGACAATGCTCTACAGATCCGTAATGCACGGACACTGGGCGAGTGCATGCAGAACGGTTTCGTCGCCCTGTGCACACCTCGAACAGATCCTCAGCGCGTGTCTGCGTATCATTAGCCACAGCATGCCAAGCACATGCCCGCAACAACACTAACAACCAGATGCAGGAGAAGAATTTATTTATTTATTATTTATATATTTCTGACACACAAAAAGATTAAGTGTAGAATGATTTAGTTTAGTAAATTTTGAAATCCTAATCCTACCAGAAGTGTCTTGAATATTTTTTAAAACTTACGTGAATATTATCCCCTCCCTAAAATGTCATATATTTCAAAGATTTTCATAGAAATATTTTAAAATTTCGTTGTAGTTGTACACAATTCTGTTTTATAATATTAATAGTAAAATATTCAGATATTTGCATCCAGTTTTTCTTGTTTGTGCAATTGTTTTAACCACGTGAATTGTCCATTAGATAATTTGTCGCCCAAAATCGATTGTTTACTGTGTGAAAATATTTATAGCTAACAGTTCAATTTCTGAAGATTATATCTAGTTAAGCGAAAATTCCTTTCAGTTATCATCGACATAAATATACTTCGAGTATTCTCGAAACATCTTTTGTCAGAAATTTATCGATGTGCATCAAGTCTTTAAGTCATAAAGTATATCAGAATCTATCAGAAACTAAATCAGGGTAACAACGGCTGTGATCTTTGTATTTCAGAAAAATAATGAAGATATTGTTCTACAGGAATTAATAGAATTATATCTTAAGCAATCGTTCGGAGATAATAAATGTTTGTCGACATCTATCAACTTTTTTCGCTAAAATATTTTTAAATGTTTGACACTTAAACGCCAGACAAATCTCTACCAAAGTTTTTATATAATGGCAGACATCATTGTGCCGCAGTATTACATAACACAATACTGCCATTGTATCATAGTTTTACATAACTCGAAGCATCAGTGTGCCACAGAGTAAATATTAAATAGAAAAAGAACTTTAAAAAAGACGGAGATAATATTGAAACATACGAATAGCATCAAAAGTTGAATTTAACGATAGCTTCTGTATGAGCGCTGGACTTGAAACACAAGTTGCAACAAAATATCGCTTTTAGCATATGTATGTATATATGTAATACACACACACACACACACACACACACACATATATATATATACGCGAGTAAAATTACTAATAGAGAAACGAAAATAAACTTCGGAAGCAGCAACGCCACCGTAGGTTACATGGAAACGATGAACGTATTTTCAAGGGAGATAATCAAAGAACGTAACAAAACTTCATGTAAAGTAAATATAACAAATGAAAAATCCTTCAAGAATCCATAACAATTCCTGGATCTCTACCAAAATTTCATCATCTGTTCCTTGTGTCATTACCAACTTTTCCTGGAAGTTTCATCAAATACCGTTTACAACGTTTGGAGTTATTTTGCACAAAGACGGAAAAACCAACGCCGATGAAAACATAACCTTCTTCCTTGGTTGAGGTAATAATAATAATAATAATAATAATAATAATAATAATAATAATAATAATAATAATAATAAGAACAACAACAACAACAAGAACAACAAGAAGAAGAATGAAGATGAAGGAGATGAAAAAGATGAAGAGAGGTAAAAGAAGAGGAAGAGGAATAAATATAAATCGTAAAAGTAGATAAGTAGATGGTAGAAGACAAATGAATATGAATAAAAGTTATAAATATTCAATGGTGGTTAATTATGGATGGGGGTGAGGGGGAGAGAGACGAATGTGAAGAATAGTGTAGAAATAAGAGGAAGATAAAAGTGATAAAGTTGTATTTCCTTTCAGAAGAATAAAATGGCGGATTGTGCAAGAAAAAAGACAAAAAAAAAACAACGAAATTTGGTAGACAAAGAGGCAGGGAATTGTGCAGTAAAATATAGAATTGTGGTGTATAAATAAAATTTAAAAAAAATAAATGAAGTAGTAAATAGATGAATGAATGCCACAACCGCAACGTTTCAGGATTGAGATATCAGATTAATTTATTCAATATCTTCCTTTTTTAATAAGGCGTAATATTTCGGGTAATTATGCAATTAACGAGGATATTTGTGCATTTATCTGTCGTTTGTTGTGGTTGTGTAGATCTCGATTCCGCTTCACTGAATTGAGTAATGGTCAAAGTATTCCAAACATGACCAACCATTCTTTTTTTTTCTTCAGGAATAGTCTTCACCGGACTACTCTATCCAACAAACACCTTTCTAGGACTAGTAGACTTTGATTTGAGGGAGCAATGGTGCTAATTCTAGCAGGCGCAACAACAACGTAGAGGCACCTCCATAGGCTTGTGTTGTTGCTGTCGTTGCTGCTGCTGCTGCTGCTGCTGCTGCTGCTGGTAGCTGTGATGGTGGTGTTGGTGGTCTTCGTGGTGGTGGTGGTAGTGTAGGTAGTGGTAGCGTTGTTGTTGGTGGTATTTCGCTCCAGCTCAGGCTTGATTTAGTGCACTAATGATCAAAGACGTTCCAGCCGTGACCATCTTGTCATCTGGCTGTTGCTAAGATACAATGCTAACGTTGAGAAGTATTGCTGTCGGTAATATGGAATGATGTTGCTAATACTCCAAGCTGTTGCTAAGATACAATGCTGATGCAAAGATAGCAATTGTTAAGACAGGTGCATTGTTGTTTCTCAGATGTTTGAATTTATTGGGGTACATTGCTGTTGTTGTGTCACGTTGTTGACATGGCAATTCTATATTACCTTGAAGCAGTTCTCTTCGTCATGAGACAACTTTTGACGTAAACGTTTCCATATTATATATAAAAACAAAACGAATTCTTGAAGAGGTATATTTGCCAGGCTTCCTTGACATTTGCTTGTATTTTCTCAGAGTTCTTGACATTTGTCGCCTGTGTGTGCAATCGTTTCGATATTGTGGCGCCACTCATCACTTTTATTTCTAATTCAATTAAGATATATACAGCGAAAGATCGACTGGAAGAAAGAATACATTTCCAATCATCCTTCAATCGTTAGTGATAGAATTGTAAAGAACACTCCTAAGTTCCTGAAACTATCTGGCAGGAAACTCACGAGATAATCTCAAATCTGTAAAACAAAGATTTTCAGAAACATCGTTAATTACGCAATAAACCTTCGTCAAAATTATGATGCTACCACTTTTGTTATTATTTTTTTCGTTATATAATGTCAACAGATGAGTTCTTTCTTCAATATTTCCAAAATATTTAGGCGGCGAGCTGGCCGAATCGTTATCACACCGGATAAAATGCTTACCTGCATTTCGTCCGACTTTACGTTCTGAGTTCAAATTCCGATGTAGTCGATTTTGCCTTTCATCCTTCCGGACTCGATAAAATAAGTACAAGTTGAGTACACGGGTTAATGTGATCGACTTAAACCCTCCCTAAAATTGCTGGCCTTGTGCCAAAATTTCAATCAATATTTCAAAATAACATAACATAACACGTTAATGAAAACTGGCTCTCCGTCAGTTGCGACGACGTGCGTTCCAGTTGAAACAATCAACAAAACAGCTTGCTGGTGAAATTAACGTGCAACTGGCTGAGTACTCCACAGGCACGCGTACCTTTGACATAGCTCTCAGGAAGATTCAGTGAGGCACGTAATGTAACAAGGCTGCCATTTTGAATTACAGGTACAACTCATTTTTCCCACCTGAGTGGAGTGGGGGCATGTCAAGTAAAGCGTCAGGAACTCAACGTGCGGTGAGG
>NC_142951.1:36672344-36677344 GCF_046866305.1 Octopus bimaculoides | reverse complement strand
TATATATATATATATATACATATACATATATATATATATATATATATATATATATATATATATATATATATATATATATGTATATATATATATATGTATATATATATATATATATATATATATATATATATATATATATATATATATATATATATATATATATATATATATAAGATACATATTTTAATGCAAACACCTACACACGCACACACATAAATATATGTGTGTGTATATATATATATATACATTTACATGTATACATACATACAAACACACACACATACACACGTATATATATATATATATATATATATATATATATATATATATATATATATCATTAGGCGCTATTAAACGATATTAATTTGCAAAGAGATTTCAGAAAACAGACCAGGTTCCAAGGCAACTAGTGCTGGTCTGCCGCGGCAAATTACACTTAATAACGTTCTTGAAATAACTGTGTGTGCTGTTAAAAGAAGCGTGGCGGGGTTTCTACTACGTGGCGCGGGGAAGGGTGGAACGAAGGCGTTTCATCAAAGAATGACCGAGCATGTGACCTCATTTCATGAATTTTATTAATTTGAAAAAAGCAGGGCAACCAAACTCATTGTGATGTAATGATCGATAATATGATTGGGCCGCTGGTAATAGGTAGCAATTGGTTTTTTACACGTTTCTACACTTTTTATAATGTGGGTTATTTATTTTTCAGTATTCAATTATGGCTTACGGGGGTGTACGGGGACGTGTAGGCACGCACACACACACACACACACACACACACACACACACACACACACACACACACACACACACACACACACACACACACACACACATACTCTTCACAGAATACTCGAAAAAAACCCAGCAGAGAAAGAATTACAAACTCTGAAGATTTGAGGAGAGCCAATGTGTGCAGCCAGCACGAAATTGTACAAAAATAAGCGGTAGACTCCCGCATCATGTTCTCCGACTGCCAGAAAGACGATTAGGCACGATAACTATACAATATGTACCACAAGAAGCTCGAAGGAGGAGAGCGAAACCCAAGAAGGCTTGACGTGCCAACTTCAAAGAAAATCTGAAGCATTCTAGCATCGCCTGAGAAGATGCTGGCGGCTAAACTATAACTCCGTGTCTTGGAAACCCCTTGTTGCGCAGCGTACGCGACGACCTAAGTCTAGTTTATGTGTGAGCGTTTGGACAATCGGATGCGCAAGGAGTCGTGTTAGCGTTGATTTGTGGATTCGATTATGGCAAGGGTTAGCTCATCATTTTTCGGTCATTTGTTTGTATTTAAAAATTGTCGCTTCAAATCGGAGATTATATATTATTATGATATATTATTATACAGTTAAATATATATATATATATATATATATATATATTTACAATGTATGTGAGTGTATGGGTGTGTGTGTATGATTGTTAGTGTATGTGTACTTGTGTACACACATTCTTTCTCTCATTTTCTCTCTCTCGCTCAGGCTCTCTCACTCACTCTCTCTCTCTCTCTCTCTCTCTCTCTCTTTCTCTCTCTTTCTCTTACTCACACATGTTTTCATGGGTAAAAGTATCGAAATCCTAAAACATTAGAAGTCATTTTCAACAGCAACAACTACAACAAAAAGGCTGAAAATGTCTTATGAAAAGTTTTTCTTCTTCACAATGAAAAATAACCATTTTTTCTTCTTCATAATCTCTTGGAATTCTATTGTTTTTAATTAATTTAGCTTTCTTTTCATCCTCTGAAAAAAACTGGGTTTTTTTTTCCTTTCTAGTTTCCACGAGTCTTCTTTCAAATTCATTCTTTCTATTACTTGGGCCGCCGTCTTCCAATTCTCTCCTCTCCTCTTTTACTCTTTCATCTCTTTCCTTTTCTTTCTTTCTTTCTTTCTTTCTTTCTTTTATTTTGGTTAAGTTCTCCTCCAGTAATTGTGTTTCTTGAAAATGTTTCTTCAGATAATTTTTTAAATTTAAATATTTTATATTTTATATAAGAACCGTTCCTTCTCTCGGCTCTGTCTGACTCAGTAGCCTTTCGTTCTATTCAGCTTTTGTTAGGTCTTGAATATTTTCATCTGTTAAAAAGTACAAGTGCGTGTCAGTCTATGTATGTATGCACACGTCTCTGTGTTTGCCTGTGAGCACGTGTGTGTGTATGCGTGTTTGTATGTGTGTAGATACATATAATATATGTAATAGCACTGTACCCGGAACCATGTCTTTGGCAAGCAAGCTTCTTACCACACAGCCTCGCCTACGCCTATTATAGAAGTATTTTAGAATATTTTAAGATATGTAGATACGTATAAGTAAAAAAATCTATAAACATACATATATGTATGTATATATGCGTGTATGTATGCATGCATATGCACTCACACACACACACACACACACACACACAAACCCACACACAATTTGCGAACCCTATATACTTACTTTCACACATATATGGCGTATATTTTCCAAAATCTTTTCACTCTGTTCCATATTTATCGTGTAAACTAAACACAACAAGGCTACATATTTTCTCTTTATGGTCCCCCCCCCCCTCTTTACATCGAGCATTTTGTGGTGTTTTGCCTCAGATTAGGTCGGTCGATATGTGTTGCGTTTAACACATAAATATATCAATTTATCATATATATATGGCTGAATTTCGTATATTCAATATGCTATACATATATCTGTGTGTATGCATGGACGTGTATATACATGCATATATGTATGTGTGTGTGTGTGTATCTATAAATATGTATGCTTATAGATAAAGAAACGGTGAAAGAGATAAACTGAGAGAGAGAGAGAGAGAGAGAGAAATTCAGATATGCAGATGTGTGTGTGGATGTGTGCGTATGTGTTTGTGTGTGTGTTTGTGTGTGTGTTTGTGTGTGTGTTTGTGTGTGTGTTTGTGTGTGTCTATAGCAGTGTGAGAATTCTCATCCGCCACCCCGAATACACCCAGTTTATGCAGTACATCCGCACCCACTTCATCTCATCACACAATCGATGACGAAAATCTTTAAAAACAAAGAAAAATATATTTGAAAAATTAAATAAAACTTAAACAAACAAAAAGAAAAAATCGCGACTAATTGTTGGTTTGTTTTATTTAAATGATAGTTTAATTGCATTTCATTATTGCTGATTTGACAGTTGCAAATTTGATGCATAACTGTAACTATTCTGGTGCATTTCCTGAAATAAATTCCAGCAGACATTCTGCAACAAAGAGAATATAAAAGAAAGAAAAACAAATATCCGAGAAAAAAAAAGAAGAACATTGCATGTCGTTGCAAAAGAGATCCATAGATGTGTGTTTGTGTGAACGTATGGATGTATGTACGCAATAGACACACACACATATATATGCCGAATAGATATATACATATATATCTATATATATATATACATATATGCCGAATAAATATTGATGTCCATAGATGCTTACACACACACACACACACACACACACACACACACACACACACATACACACACACACACACACACACACACAAACACACACATACATAAATACATACATATATATATATGTCTGTATGCATATATATATATATATATATATATATATATATATATATATATATATATATATATATATGTATGTATGTACTTATATTTTTACACAAAAGCATACTACACATACACGCACACACAGAACTACCACCAGAACTACCACACACACACACATATATATACGTGTATATGTGTAGATCTGTAATATAGCTGTGAGTGGTTATTTGTTCGTCTGTTTGTGAGCGTTTATATGTGTGTGTGTGTTTGTAGATAGTAAAACCTATCTCATGTAGTAAAAAGTGATAACTTAACAGTATTAACCAGGATAATCTTATGTTTCTAAATCAGGCAGCACTCTCTACTGAGATAACAGAAAATAATTTCAGGGACGTCTGGTCGTTGATCCAGCCTGCAAAATTTTTATGGTCATAGAAACGACTCTCCATTTCCATAAATAAGAAGAACGATCAAGAAGTACTCTTCGATACGTTATCCTGCATCCTGGGCCTCGGTGAATGAGGATATTGAATGAGAAAAGCAGAAAACTATGGAATAGTGGTGGGAAAATGCTAATGGGACAAACGTTATCTGTTAACATATTGAACTTTTGCCAATTAATCGATCAGCCATGATCTTAATATAGAGGGCGTTAGCGGTACTAAGAACCGGGTGTTAGAAGCCAATATACATATATTTCAGAACACAATACATATATACATACATACATACATATATATATACATATATATATACACATATACATATACATATATACATATACATACAGGTTAACTCTCACTCTAACCAAGGTCAATGGGATAATGAATTTTCCAGCAAATTTTAATTGTGAGGTGTTCGGTCGATGTGAGTCTTTGGTTGAAGAAACTTGCTGAAGATACCATGCTGGGTGATCAAACTCGAAACTATGTAGCTACGAAGTACTCTTCTTAATCCTGACAATCTACATATGATAAGTCTGTTCGAAACAACAGCCAATGTTTCCTCAATGCGCCTAAAACAAAGGACGAACTCGATGGATCATACAGTCATCAATACTTCCCAAATGAGGAGACGGTCGTGTTTGAAATAGCGTTCATGAGCGCGTTGTAATACCAGTAATGTATTTGGGTAGATACGATAACTGACTACAATTCTTTGGTCCAGTATCATAATATGTAATAAATATACTAACACACCACAGAAGGCCAAATCAAACAACCACAGTAACAACATCAACAAAATCAGAAGAGAAACTACAGCTACTACTACTACTACTACTACTACTACTACTACTACTACTACTACTACTACTACTACTACTACTGCTGCTGCTGCTGCTGCTGCGACTATCCACCCGAACAAATGTTAGTATCCCTATCAAAAAAACCTGCATGCATAATTGTTACCAATAACAACAACAATAACAAAAACTCAAAGGTTATTGGTGGAAC
>NC_142951.1:36627344-36664844 GCF_046866305.1 Octopus bimaculoides | reverse complement strand
TAATTCATTTTTAAAATGTTCTTCGTGTCGTTGTTGATGTTTCTCTACTCGTTGTCGTCGTCACTTTGCTTGCTTTCTCGTCCGTCCTTCTTATTACCGTCGCTGTAATTGTTGTTGATGTTGACGTTGTTGTTGTTGTGGTTATGTTTTTCTCTATCATGCTGTTGCCGCTGTTGATATTATTGTTAATGTAGTTAAAGATGTTTTTTGTTTTCTTTTCCATCGGTCTTGATGTTGTTATTGCTGTTGTTGCGCTGTAGAGAAGAAGAAGAAGAAGAAGAAGAAGAAGAAGAAGAAGAAGAAGAAGAAGAAGAAGAAGAAGAACAACAACAACAACAACAACAACAGACAAAACAGATTTCTTTATTTAGCAGTAAAGAATCGTCCGTACAGTTCCAGCATCCGAAATAGAATGTTTTTACGTCAAATCGACAAATTTAATACCAGCGGGGGATAGAGACAACAACAACAACAAATACAAGAAGGATGAAAACATCATAAGATATCGAGAACGGCATCAACAAAAACAACAACAAAAATATCAGCATGAATCTATCAACAATGTACACACACACACACACACACACACACACACACACACACACACACACACACACACACACACATATATATATATATATATATATATATATATATACATGTACATGTATGTACACACTCGAACACGTATATATATATATACATATATATATATATATATATATATATATATATATATATATATATATATGCATATATATATATATATATATATATATATTTTATATACATATGTATATAAATACGTATGTATATATATATATGTATATATATACGCATATGTACATACATAAATGCATACACATGTCTATATATGTGTGTGTACATAAAAAATATTGATACATGTATATATATATATATATATATATATATATATATATATATATATAGATATATGCACACGTATTTTTGTCTGTATACACTTACGTTTATTGATGTTGTATTAAGGGTGGGGGAGCACCTATCAATATATTTTGTCTATATCAATACTTATGCAACTCTTCCAATTACCTCCTCCTTTTCCATCGATAGACACACACACACACACACGCGTGCACATGCGCACACAGTCATATATATATTGAACGCAATGATAAATATATGAACACACACACACATATATAGATATATGTATACTTCAAGAAGAAACGAATGTAAAGATAATTGAATATATATGTGTATGTGTGAGTGTGTGTGTTTTGTGTGTGTGTGTGTGTGTATATGTATGTGTTTGCGTGTATATACACACACATACACAGACAGATATGCATAGTTATATAGGCATATATCTTTTTATCTTCGATTATCTCTCACTTGTTTCAGTCACTTGACAGTGGCCGTGATGAAGCACCACCGTGAATTGCTTCAGTCGAACAACTCGGCGACATTACTCTTGTTTAAGATTGTAACTTCTTTTATCGGTCGCTTTCGCCGTACTTCTGGGTAACGGAACCGTTAACAAAGCAGTAACAAACGGGGGAGAAACACGAACACAAGGACACATACATGCATGCATACGCATGTCGTCGTGCTCGTCGTACAACGACCGCTTTCTATGCCTTTATGTGATGGACACCTTTAAAGGCAGGAACTCCTCTGCACTCCTTCGTATATATGCATGTATATATGTATGAATGTATATATCTAATGATATAAATAAGATGTAGGTATGTACATACATGTATGGATACATGCATATATTTATATTTATATTATTATATGATCGAACGCCACGCATCCTTTTCCAAGTAAGTTTTATCTTAATGTATATATCTATATCTATATCAATATATATCAATATATATAAATATATATATATATCTATACATACATACATATATATACATATATATATATATATATATATATATATATATATATATATATATATATATATATATATATATATATATATATATATATACATGTATCTATGCATATATGTATATATGTATATGTGTTGTATGTATGTATGCATGTATATGCACTTATATATATATACATGTGTATATTACATCCATATATATATATGCGTGTGTATGTGTGTCTATAAATATAATTAAGGTTTCACATACATTTAATTACGAGAAATTAAACCACTCGTGAGCTATAGCGGCCATAATCATCGCGTTTGAAACGCAAAGATCTTAAATTCTAACCTAGCATTCATCTGCTTGCGCCAGCGATAATTAATATCACCGAAGCTAAAGAGGCTAACGAGAGAATGAAACTAACAAAAGAATACGAGTAGGAGGGAAATCTAGAGATATGTGCCTATGGAATAGTTCACATTATATGTACATAATTGTCTTTTCGATAGATCTCGGAAGATACAGTATAGACCTCGTGTGTTAGCGCGAAGGAAAATAAAGTAAGTCTTTTGTCACATTGCAGACAAGAGCAAAGGGCATTATCAAAAGTAACATTTATAATTTCATCCCCTTAAGTAGAATTGCTGTTCATTCAGGTTCCGAAATAATTTGTTTATAGAATGTTTTCTTATTTGTTCTCGACTTTATAAAGGCAGCATCTCGTTGTTTGACAACCCTGAAAATGTTAAATGAATGAAGGGTCCTTCAATCCTTATTGTCTTCCTTCTTTGTGCATTCTGAATTTCTGAATTTCGGTCCAAACTGATGAAGTTTCTTCTTACAGTCAGGACCGGTTATGCAATATATATAATATATAAATACCTTACAGAAAAAGGTATTTTCTGTTATTTCAGATTCCGTAAAAATTAGACAGTATCGTACACACATATACATGTCTACCTATATACACACATTGACACACGAATCTACGATTGACTACACACTAACAACTATTCACACAATACATATACACAAATACTTACATATCTACCCGTCTATTTAAATACACACATACATAAAGAGACAAAGACAGATATATACACACACGCACATCTACACACATATAACACCAGAATTATATAACGTCACATTAATATTCCAGCAATATTTCTCATATTTCAAAGTTTTGTTCTGACCAAAAAAATTCTTTTTTTTTTTATATGTATTTACGATTATTTTTACTCTTTTAATAACGGTGACAACAACAACAACAACAACAACAACAACAACAAAAAACAGCGACAGCAGCCGCAGCAGCACTCACGGTCGCAGCAAAAATTATTATTATTACTATTATTATTATTATTATTATTATTATTTTTATTATTATTATTATTATTATTATTAGTAGTAGTAGTAGTAGTAGCTTTCGTTAGACGTTATTTGTTATAGTTGGGATAGTAAATTTGAGGGGTTGGTAGTGGTTATGCTGTTGTTGTTGTGGTGGTCGTGGTGTTGTAGTGGTAGTAGTGGTATGTTTGTAATATTGTTGTTGCTTTTATTGCTGTAGTAGTAGCGGTGGTGGTGGTAGCGTTGAAGAAGGTATTGCCATTTGTTATTTTGTGTCCTGTGAATGTGTACAATTGTGTGTATGCATATGTATATATATGTGTGTTTGTATGTGTGTGTGTCTGTGTGTGACAGCCGTGTGAATGTGGCAGTATTTATATGTGTATGTATGTGTATAGGTGTTTTGAATGTTTCAGTGGGTGTGTGTTTGTTTCTGTGTATGTTGCTGTAATTGTCTGTATGTCTGTGTGTCACATATTTGCGATTCTTTATGTATCTGTCTTCATGGTTGTGCATCTCCTTATGTGTGTGTTTGTGTGTATATGGATGTATGCGTGTAAATGTATGTATGTATGTATGTATAGGTGTGTGCGCATTTGGTTGTGTCTGTGTGTCTGTGTGTGTGTCTTTTCATTTTTTTTCTCTCATTTTCAGATCTTTAAATTCTCATTATTCAAGCCAGATCAACATAGAATTAACGACTACGACGATAACAGCGCCCCCACCCCATCCACCCCCACCAACACCACCAACACCACCACCAACACCAACGCCACAACGACCAGCATAACCATCACCACCATTCCGTCGACCATAACCATTACAGCCTCAGTCAAGAGTAAAGTAGAAAACAACAACAATATTATCACTGCCACCACCATCACCACCACCACCACCACCGCCAACAACAACAACAACACCGAGCCATCTTTGTGTCTTCAGCAATGAATGACAATTAGTTATTGTTTAGTATAAAAGTTTATTCAAAAGCTGACCGGTTGGTCTGTCCGTACACACCCATATTAACACACACCCATACATACAAAAACATACACATACGCACACACACACACATGAACACACAGGAACACACACACACTATAAGTATATGTTTATACTTATACATGCATATACCTCTACAGATGTATACTATATACACATACACAAATATGGTGTGTAAATATGTGTATTCATCTACATATTGTTGTATGCATGCGTTTGTACGCTCACGCATACAATCTTGCATACACATGTCAGTCGGTCTATAAGTATATACGACTGTATGACAGAAATGTATATATCAACACATACACACACAACACATATGCATACATATATTTGTATATATATATAGAGAGAGGTGTCTATGCAATATACACAGACATACATTTATATGTACGTATATATATGAATATACACATACACATCAATGTGTTATCCAATGTGTTATCCAATGTGTGTGTATGTGTGTGTACGTATATGATTAACAACGCAAATCTCTTCCAATTTTATCTTTTTATAAAGATATCTCCTAACAATTCTTTTATTACTCCAGATAACTTGTTGTTTTGAACAATATGTTATTTTACAGCGCCATCTACCTCGCTGTTACCTCCCCTTAGCTTATCTTCTTTCTCATCAGGTTTTCCTGTTAACATGTGTCCCATGTCTTCTCATTTAGTTCCATAGTTTCCATGGTTAGCATTTTAGTATCATGACATGTACTGTATGCGTTAAGCGTCTCATACACATACACACACATCCATACATGCATACACACACACATATATATGTATATACGTCTACTTAAGTATATATATTTAAATACTCACACACACACCCACACGTATGTATGTATGTATGTATGTGTGATAACGTATATGTATGCATATCTATGCGTATCTATATATGCTCCTCAATGTTTATGTGCATGTATATATACATGTGTGTCTACGTTCATGTGTATATATACATATATATACACACATGTATATATATATATAGATGTATGTATGTATGTATGTATGTATGTATGTATGTATCTATCTATCTGCATATATATATATACATATATATATATATATATATTAATATATACATGTGTGTTTGTGGGGGAGGTGCTTAGTGCTATATTTCTGTATATGTACGGATATTTCTTTGTTGTAATGTATGGTCAGTCGGAACGTAAAAATAATACTTATGTATATATATAAAAGAAGAAACGGCCTCCTTTTATATCCAACGTAATTCCATCTCTGCTGTCGATATTACTCACATCTCCTGGTTGTGAACGACATTAGTCAACTGGTGTTTAATCATTGACGGAAGTGCTATGATTTCGACATTCCAATGCATAATATATGTGTGTGTGTGTGTTTGTATGCACTACACTTTGATCTGAGCCAAAAGACATGCACGCACACATACATACATTCACATACATACATACACTCATGTATATATATATATATATATATGAAAGTGCAGGCGTGGCACTGTCGTAAGAAGATTGCTTTTACAACCACTTGATTCCGGGTTCAGTCCCACTACGTGGTACCTTGGAGACAAGTCCCTTCTACTCTAGCCCCGTGTCAACGAAAGCCTTTTGAGTGACGGAAACTGAGAGAAGGTCGTCATATATATATATATATATACATGTACAATTAAGATTCAGTACAATTAGATACTTAGATTGAGGCACCTTGTTAGGTCAGAATAACATGCACACGCAACAATATTAAGTGAATATCAAAATTGGTGCATATGTGCCGGCCGCAAGGAAACGACCTTAATGGATTCACACCTGTAGCTATTTGTTATGAGGGTTTAGTTCATTTGTGATCTAAACGAATAGGTACGCGGGGTAAGTACCTCCAGTTCCTAGAATATAGCTAATGCTCGATCTAGGGATCCGTGTTAAGGTTCCGTTATAGCACGTATATATTGCATTAGAGGAAGAATCTAAACCAAGGCAAAATGAGTGTGTCAAGTCATTTAGAAGAATTTAATTAAGGTAATTTAATTAGACTTCAAATTCACCTTACTCTAATTAAATTATTCTAAATGACTTGAGATACTCGTTCTACATTGGTTTTGATTTATCGTCTAATATAATACAATATAATACAATATATATATATATATATATATATATATATAGACATACATATAACATTTAAGTATTTGTTATGTACCTAGAAGTTAGCCGATTGAAGCACGTTCAATGCTTATTGCTACCTGATATCATCAACTGTATTTATACTTTTACACTAATTGCCGCTGGATCTTCCCCGGGAATTCCTCACCATTCCTTTTGTATATAACAAATGGTAAAGACGTAAAATCGAATATACGAGAAACTTTATTGCTCCCAATCCATCCCTCGTGGGTGGGAAGCTGTGCATGTGGTTGTGGTGCATCTCGTCAGGTGATATTATAAGGGGTATCTGGTTAAATGAACCCTGTCTTGTTCGGTTTTAATACTGCATCTTATTTGTTACGGTAGGTTTAAGATACTAGGCGTGAATTCTTAACGAGTTGCTTCTACACAGAAAAATGCACCACAACCAATAATGCAGCATCCCATCGGTTAGAGATCGATGCAGGATGGGTCAAATCGATGCAGGATGGGTCAAATCGATGCAGGATGGGTCGAATCGATGCAGGATGGGTCGAATCGATGCAGGATGGGTCAAATCGATGCAGGATGGGTCAAATCGATGCAGGATGGGTCGAATCGATGCAGGATGGGTCAAATCGATGCAGGATGGGTCAAATCGATGCAGGATGGGTCGAATCGATTCAGGATGGGTCTAATCGATGCAGGATGGGTCAAATCGATGCAGGATGGGTCAAATCGATGCAGGATGGGTCAAATCGATGCAGGATGGGTCGAATCGATGCAGGATGGGTCGAATCGATGCAGGATGGGTCAAATCGATGCAGGATGGGTCAAATCGATGCAGGATGGGTCAAATCGATGCAGGATGGGTCAAATCAATCGTTGCTCGCAACGGAGTTCTTCGTATATTCTATTTTCCGGCTATATCATTTGTTTATATATATATATATATATATATATATATATATATATATATATATATATATATATATATACATACATACATACATACATACATAGACACATGCATACGTATACATACATAGATAAATACATACATGTATACAGCTATAAACATGAGAATACACACATAAAACAAAACATACAAATTTGCGCATGCACTAATTCCAAATACTTCACATATACATACACATGCAGAAATGATGTTTAAATTCCAGCAAAAGAGTATTTGAACTAGGTTAGAAACCGGCTCTTCCCTTAATGGCAAGAAGTCTTGATATAAAACTGAATAAAGCCACATACACACACACACACACACACACACACACACACACACACACACACACACAATTATTACTAGTTTCGCTCTGATTATAAAGCCTACTGCATTCTGTTTGATAAGGCATTCGATAACATTTTCATCTGTTTTATAGCCAGGGTACACTGCGTCCAATAATATATTTTATGTAGACTTGTGTTTTCTGTTGAGTGTTTTTGTTTTGCTTTTAAATGATTTTTTTCTTTACTGGGTGTGGTGTATGTTGTATACACCATTTCGTTGCCTAGAATGGTCAATGAAATTACTTGTGTACTCTTTATTGACTTCCGTTCGCTTGGTTTTATAAATGCCTTTTTGAAGTTTTTCTTTGTAGAAGAGAATCTAAAGCATCTTCTAAACATGGATTTTACTGCTTATGTTTTATATCTTTGTGAAGAACGAGCAGTGATTATTGTGGCTCATTATATTGCGCAACAGAAAGCGAGGCAAAACTAGACAAAAAACAAACTAGTTGATAATATAAACACTATCTTATATAGATTTATATTACATAACGTCAACAACAAAACTAAGCAGAGAAACACATTAGTTGATAGTGCATAACTGTCTTATATAGAATTATATAAGACAAAGAAAGAAAATAAGATGAGAAACGCATCGGTTGATAACGCAATTATCTTATATAGGATTATATTACATAACATAAGCGAGAAAACAACAGAGTAACACATTAGATGATAATACAATTATACTATATAGGGTTTTTCAGGAAACCAGCAGACCGATCCTGGAAGCTGAGATAATAATACACTGTGACGTTAGAATATATAACAACATCCTTCAGATAGTGTTTGACTTCGAAAATACATCTAGTTATCAAGCGTGGGTTGTTTCATGGCCGTCGAAACAAAGCTGATGGTATATTTGTGTATGTGTGTGTGTGTGTGTGTGTGTGTGTGTGTGTGTGTGTGTGTGTGTGTGTGTGTGTGTGTGTGTACGGAATAGTTTTGGTGAAGCATTCTGTGACGTTACATTAAAGAGACTTGTTGGATAAGGCCAGAACAATGCAAAAAGATATGAAGCGAACTAAACAAGAAAAAAAAACAAACAAACAAACAACAAATTTGTAATTTTACTTTATATTCCTATATTTCGAGGCTATCACATCTTCTTCAGGACGTGGAAAATATGTCCTTTCCCCCTACTCTTCCCCCTCTCCTTGAAATTTTGGGGAGGGGGCCAGTCGATTATATCGACACCAGTGCTCAACTAATCCTTTCAACAGTAGACAGAAAGAGGCCTGAAATTTGGGGTGAGAGGGGGTTGTCGATTTCATCGACCCCCGTGATTATATAATACTTTAGTTTAGTGACCCCGAAAGTATAAAGGGCAAAGCCGACCTCGGCATCATTTGAACTCTGACCATAATTATTCAAAAATGCCGCCTAGCATTTTAACCGACTCTCCAACAAGTCTGCCACCTCGCCGACTTAGACTACGGAAATACTAACATCAACAACAAATACTGTTCTTTATGTTATGTTCTGTAATCTCGCAGTCTCTTCATCCAGCGACTTTACCACAGCGCCAGTGTGTCACCGCGCCAGCATTATACGTTAATTATGAAAGCCAGCAGAAACAGTGATTCTTCTGTTTGTGTATTCCGAAGCTGGCCAGCGCACTAAGTACATCTAATGCCAAATAGCGTTACTATGATGTCGAAAAGTCAATTATACCATCGCACTGAGAATAGAAAGATAGCTGCTAGCAACAGGCTGGTTGTAGAGTGGCATGCTGTACTGACTGGCTGGTTGGTAGGATGGATGGAGAGATGGATGGGTGGATGGGAGATGGATGGATGTGATTGTGGCGGCGGGGGGAATAGCAGGATGTTTGGCTAGAGGAAAAAAGGGTGGGGAGAGAAGGACGGACGGACGGATGGAGGAGTGGATAGATGGCTGTGTACGGACGGAGGGATTGACGGGTGGGTGGTTACAGCATATAGTGAAAAAAGGGTGAGCAGATGAGTGTATGGACGCATATATAACTGGACGTATGGACGTATGAGTGTGATTAGGTGGTTAGACAAGATGGGTGAACAGTTGAAGAATGCTGTAAGATGGCTGGAGGGAAGGAGGGAATGACACGAGAGGGGGCGAGGGATGAGGGAGGTGGATTAAAGGCAAGTGGATTTTCTATTGGATGGAAGGATACAGAAATCTGGCTGCATTACAAAGCCAGGTTCAGTATTTGATTCGTGTTTGTTGGTTTTATATTCATTGTTGTTGTTACATTTATTGATATTATAATAGTTGTTGTAGTTTTAAAGTTGTTCTCGATGTTGGAGAAAGCGCTGTTGTTGAAGTCTTTGGAGTCGTTATTGTTCTTGTAGTCGTTGTTGTTGTTGTTGTTGTTGTTGTTGTTGTTGTTGTTGTTGTTGTTGTTGTTGTTGATGCAGTATTCTCTAATGCGGGAATTACCTACCACTGCTATTTCCTTGATTAAAAAAATCGTTTGCACTTTGACGTTTCGTTTGAATAGTATTATGCACCAGTGAATTATTAATCGCCGGAGGGCAATGGGAAAAAAAAAGAAACAAAAAAAAAAGAAACAAAAAAAAAGAAAAAGAAACAAAGCAAAACAAACAGACAGAAAAAAACAGAGATAAAGAAAATAACAATAGAGGCACAAAAATGATTTTAAAATACATAGAATAACAGCAATAATAATAATAATAATAATAATAATAATAATAATAATAATAATAATGAGACGAACAATAATAATAAAAACAAACAACAACGATAGCAATAATAACGATAGCAATAATAATAATAATAATAATAATAATAATAATAATAATAATAATAATAATAATGGAATGAAAAATGGCGAAACAATATAGACAAAATGATAGGAAAGAAAAACCAACAAGTAAATATTAAGAATGCAAAATGAATGTGAAAGAGTGTAGCGGCAAAAATATGCAAATGCATGTAAAGTTTATAGTAGTAAAGCGCGGGAAGAAGCAAGCAAACAGACGCCATATTTTATCCGCTTCTACAATGGCCGCAATAATGGCATTATAAACAGAGAAATAATTAACATGGAAGGAATGGAACGGTGCAAACATACATCGACCGTGTCAGTGCGTATGGGTATGTTTGTGTGTGTGTGTGTGTGTGTGTGTGTGAGTATTTAATAGTGTGTATGTATATGTGTGTGCGTGTGTGCGCGTGCCCGAGCGTGCGTGTGTCCACAGGTGTGTGTGGGTGTGTATCCATATACTTGTGTATAAATGTATATGTATATGTGTTTATGTATATCTATCTATCTATCTATCTATCTATCTATCTATCTATCTATCTATCTATCTATCAATCTATATATATATATATATATACATATATATATATATGCATGCGTATACGTGAATATGTAGATATAGATGAACATATGCATTTTGTATATGTATGTATATACTTGTATATATGTGTGTGTGTGTTTGTTTACGTTTGTGTGTTTGTGGACCTGCATTTCTGTATATGTATATGAGTATGTATAGGTGAACATATGTATGTATGTCTATATATATATATATATATATATATATGATTATTGGTAGATATTGTGTATGTATGTTTGTATGCATGTGTATACACATATATGCAGATGAGAGTGATACATATTCATATACTTTCAACATTGTGTATACGAAGTGGAGAGCATATATATATACATTAAAAATGAATATTTCCAATAAAATATATATTTAAAAATTGACTCATGTATATAAGATAATATACCAATCTATTTGTTGTTGTACATGAATTTATGCAATGTATGTATATATATATATATATATATATATATATATATATATATATATATATATATCCACACGACTTATTCTTTGTAAGCCTAGTACTTATCCTATTGGACTCTTTTTGCCGAACCGCTAATTTACGGGGACGTAAACGCACAAACATCTGTAACACCTACGAAATCGAACCAACACCTCTACAGACCTTGAAATGTGACCTCTACGGACTATTTTTCCACTCTAAAATCGGTCTTGTTAGATTTTCGGAGTCACCGACATAAATGACAAAGTACAAATAAACAAAAAATGAAAAAAAAAAGGAATAAAAAAGGAAACGAAGAGAAACCGATGCCGACGACAGCTCTCTATCTGTCTGTCTGTCTGTCTGTCTGTCTGTCTGTCTGTCTGTCTGTCTGTCTTTCTACATACATACATATCTACATACATACATACATATGTATATAGTGTATATATATCTACATACATACATACATACATACATATGTATATATTGTATATATATCTACATACGTACATACATACATATGTATATATTGTATATATATATATATATATATATATATATATATATATATATATATATATATATATATATATATATATATATATATATATATATTTATATATATGTCTATGTATCGTTCCAGTGTGCTTTTACCGAATATTTCGTATTGTTTTGAAGATTCGTTATTGCAGTGTTTCTTAATTTTTGTTGAAATTTCTTCTGTTTTGCATTATATTTATTTCCGTTTCTCGACAAAGTATATCTGTAGCGTCATCAAACCTATTGTTTTCATTGTCATCGTCATCATCATCATCATCATCATCATCATCATCATCATCATAATCATCAAATACCTAAGTACGGAATAAAAATACTATAATAAGCATTTTGACGTTTATGGAGCTTCTTTTTATATCTAGTAAAATATACGCGGGAGTGTGCGTGTGTTTATGCAGGTACGCACACACACACATACACACAGATACACACGGACATACACACACATACACAGACAGACAGACAGACTCACACACACGCACACACACACTTACGTATGTAAATTTTTATGAAATGCAGAATGACATGAACCGTTTGGAAAAAGGTTTTCGTATTGTGTGCATTCAGTGTAAGCGCTTTCTTTGTTCCATTTCTCAAACACACGTGTTTTGGAAAGGTGAACAACGAATGAGCCTACGCACATTTCCTTTCTATTCGATCATTTCCTTCTTTTATCATTCCATTCTTCAACTTCACTTTTATTTCGTCTTCTCCATTCTTTTATCTCGCCCCCGTCTCTCTCTTGAACTCAGAGTGTGAAAGACGAAATGCTTACTAGCGTGCTAACGATTCTGCCAACTCGCCACCTTAGTAATACTACTACTACTACTACTACTACTACTACTACTACTACTACTACTACTACTACTACTACTACTACTACTACTACTACTACCAAGTGGTGGAAATCTCGATGAAAAAATACCGGTTGCTGGAAACCTAAAAACACACTTCATTCATGAGTAGAAATGTCAAGCAGAATAGCTGACGCTAAAGACATGGACGAGACTGGAGCCAACTGCGAAGGTGGCACCCATCAGCAGGTGACCCATTGTCCAGCAGGGTGGAACTAGTCATGCTAGGAGGCAAAGGTGAAGTAAATAATTAAACAGGATAAACTACCGGAGCATTTTAGACGTAGATCAGCGATCTACAACCAGCATGGCTCAAAACAGATCGGTACAAATATAAAGATAGATCAGCTACATCGTTGCTTGAAACTGCAGGAGAACTGCGCAGGATTTTGAGCAAACGATGCTGGATCATAGATATAGCATGCCCAGCTGACAGCAAGATATGCGATAAGGAACAAAGAAAAGTCGAGAGATATGACAGTTAGCTTGGGAGGTAAAGCAGTTGCGGTCGATGAAAAAGTAGTAGTTCCACTAATTGTTGGAGCCCTGGGAACAGTGAGTAAAAATCTTGAAAAGTACGTGGAACAAATAGGGGCTGCAATAAGGGTGGAGCACTTGCAGAACACAGCACTGCTTGGAACCGCTCGAATACTTCGGATGGTGCTCGTAAAATAAGGAGTGTTACCTTAGTTCACTGGTAGTGAACAGCTGGCACCGTAGGACATCTCCAGCTTTAGAAGCTGTGCAAAGGCGATGATAATAATAATAATAATAATAATAATAATAATAATAATAATAATAATAATAATAATAATAATAATAATAATAATAATAATAATAATAATGTTAGTATTAGTTTTTGTTGTTGTAGAGGTAGTAGTAGTAGTAACAACAAAATTAATAATAATGATTACAACAACAACAACAGCAGCAACAACAACATGGACGAAAAGACTAGAGACGAGTAGAGTAACACGTCAGGTTGAATATTTAAATGATCATTATTTCAGTTCAGTCAACTGCCAATAAAAATATATCATGATTGATTGAAAGAAAGACATTTGATTAACTCGTCTCCACTCTATTATTATATTTATCACACACTTCGTTTTATGATACAGTATGAGGATTTCAATATAACTTGTACACACACACACACACACACACACACACACACACACACACACACACACACACACACACACACACACACACACACACACACACACACATTGCTTTGATGTGTGTGTTTGTCTTTCTATCTATATGTACGTATGTATATATATATAGAGAGAGAAGAAAGAACGAAAAAGAGACGGATAGAAAGAGAGACAATGAAATTTCGGGAGACTTGATGATGTTTTATTAAAAGTGGTAGTGTTGATGGTGACAATGGGAGTAATATTAACAAAGAGAGAGAAAGGGAGGGATGATGTACAACTTCCCTGGACAGAAATTCCTGTGGCCAACATACTGAACCAACTACTGAACGCTTTCATTTTTGTTTTATTTTTTGACTTCTTTAATACATACACATATATCTATCTATCTATCTATCTATCTATCTAACGACCAACCTACATATTACCTGTTACCTACCTGCCGATATAGATGTGCATATACATACAAACATAGATATATAGACACACACACACACACACACACACACATATATATGCCACATGCTTAAGCGTTGTGCATTCATATAGGTAATTCAATTTGTGAATGCAATTATATTTGTACGGCTACACATATGCACGTTCACGCCGGAGTATGTTTTGCGTGTCTAAAGTTTTGTGTGTGTGTGCATGCGTGTGTGTGTGGGGTCCTATATATGCATGTGTACATGTTTATACTAAACACACCTCTAGGCGATCCCTACAGCTAAACACTAACACAATATTTACTCACTTGATAAGCTAAAATTCTTCAGCCGCCATGCAAAAACTAAATTATTGCCTTTACAAATGCGTCTTCACATTTCTATTCTGATGTATTTACCCATAATCCACTGGTCTTTTTTTTCGCATTCACTTTCGGCAGTTATCTCCCCCTCTTACTTTCTCACTCTCAGCCCTCTTCCTCTTCCCACCTCTCTCTCAGTTTCTCAATAAACATATACAAATATGCATCTGCATTATGTATGATTGGACCTGTGTTTGTGTTTGTTGGTCTTTTTTCTCAATCTGGGACGTAACAGCATCATACTTTTATAAGTCTTTCTCATTTCTTGGTCGTCCTTCTCAGCATTATGTCTCTTTATCTCTCTCTATCCATCAATTTGTCTCTCTGTCTTTTTGTTTATCTATGTATATTTTCTGGACTAAATAAAAAGACAACAAACGGAAAATATGACATATATGTATATATATATATATATATATATATATATATATATATATATATATATATATATATATATATATATATATATATATATATATACATATATATATATATATATATATCTTAAAGCAGGGCTGTGTGATGTCTCCACGGCTGTTTAATATATGGATGGTGTGGCGAGAGAGGCTAGAAAAGTATAAACATGTAAAACTTGAGTGAATAAAATAATATTGTAAAATTCCGGTTTCTTTTGAGTATTGAGTGAGAGTTCAAGAATTACGTTGATCGTTTTTTTCATCCGGTTGAAGAATGCCTTTCAGTTGGATTTAGAGTTCCAGTCACCTCTTCCACACACACACACACACACACACACACACACACACGAGTAATATATATATATATATATATATATATATATATATATACAGAGAGAGAGAGAGAGAGGCGTGGAATAAAATCATATGTAATATATACGGTATCCTGACAAATGCAAAGTGCGTGTGCAATCAATTGGTTTATATTGTACAAAGTTATATTCAACATGATACGACCAGAGTTGTCTAGAGGGCAGTTTTTTTTTTTGACCTCCATAATAAGATATAAAAATAAACAGTCGACAGAATAACAACAGCAGTCATAATAACTACTATAACAATTACGATATCACAACCAGAAATTCTATTTGAATGAAGTAACTAATAATAACAATAAATAATAATAATAATAATAATAAATAATAATAATAATAATAATAATAATAATAATAATAATAATAATAATAATAATAATAATAATAATAGTAATAACAATGAAGATCAAGTATTTAAATTGTTAGTTTAAAGATATGAGATGGTCCGTGACGCTAGGAGTCGGATTTGGACTATAAACAGAGAAAAGCTCTATTCAGCGATTCTGTAAGTCCTTGCAGAGGAAATCGAATATATTTGCTGCAATGTAAACATTACCATTTCAATGCATTCATTAGAAGCAGGGTTATTTGGGGCCAGTTGGGCAGAAGAGCAGAAGAGCAGAAGAGACTCGCGCTGAATAAGCTTAGTGCTGCCCTCTGTTGATAAGAATCAGTTAAACAACATACAAGGAATAACAGTAAATTCTAACATTTGTCTGGATATCCTCTTTCTCTCTCTCCTATGTATATGTATGTGTGTCTGTAGTGTGTGTGTTTGTATGTGCGTGTGTTTACGTGTATGTGTGCGTGAGGGCATGTATACATTGCCCTCTCTCCGTCTTTATGTATGTATCTAGGTACAAACAAAAGCGCACACATACTAACACACAACAATACTATTGTTTAAAATGCACTCCTACATATTTAAATAAACATATACACACATTGCGAGAAGAAGTATGCTTCCTAACCACGTGGTTCCGAGATCAGTCCCTTGAGGGAATGTCTTCCACAGTAACCCAGGTCTAAGCGAAGTCTTATGAGTGGATTTGGAACACGTAAATTAAAATGACCGTCGTACACACACACAAACACACACGAACACACAGACGAACATACACATGCACACACACATTTATATACACACACACATACATACATAATACACACGTACATACATACACACGTACATACATACATAATACATACGTACATACATACACACATATGTATGTATATGTGTGTTTCTGTGTGTGTGCGTTTCTAAGCACCACGTGTCAATCAATGTTGGCGTTTACTTCTCCTTAACGTAGCGGTTCGACAAAAAGAAGTCGATATAGTCAGTGCCAGGCTTAGAAACAAAACTAAATAATGAGTTTGACTTTCTCGACCACGCCTTCCAATCCTGTGCTCCAGGATGGCCACACTCTCATGACTTAAACCGAAGACAAACGCTTATTATCTCGGGCCCAGAAATATGAAAAGTAAATTTGAACGTAAGCTGGATTTGAACTCAGTATTTATTGACTGAAGTAGCAGCAGCCTTTCCCGTCGGAAACCGTTCAGTAATTCACGGCTAAATTTATTCAAATCCCACCAATTTCTTATAAAAAGGAAGAATCCATTTGATAATGGTAGTTGCTTGTGTTGGAGAGACGGGCTATGAGAGAGTGGTCCATGTTAGACAAACGCTCGGTTCCATCAGAATAGATTTGGGACACGATGTCAAGCAAAGCAATATGAAATATTTAAACACCAGCACAAACCCCAGTAGAGAACAAGAAAATAATTAAATATTCTAATTAATTAATTAAGTTTACAAATCAATCAATCAACGAGGGGAATTTTATCGGCTGGAATAAGTTTTTGCCTTTTTTTAGCTGAAAGAAAACAAATTATTGAGGTGGTGGGGGTGGAGTTGGTTACAGGTAAATAACGAATATCTTTTCAATTAAGGCGACTATAAGATAGTGGTAGTAGTAGTAGTAGTAGTAGTAGTAGTAGTAGTAGAAGAAGAAGAAGAAGAAGAAGTAGTAGTCTAAGTATTACGATTAGTTGTAGTAATAGAAGAAAAACAAGAACATGTATTATTATTATTATTATTATTATTATTATTATTAGTCGTAGTAGTAGTGGTGGTGGTGGTGGTAGTAGTAGAAATGGTTGGTAGTTGTATTGTTTGTGACTATAGTAGTAGTGTTCATAATACTGGTGGTGTTGATGGTGGCGATGGTAGTAGTATTAGCAGCAGTAGTAGTAGACGTAGGAGGAGAGTTTATGATATGCTGGTGTTCAGAATAGTAGTAGTAGTAGTAGTAGTAGTAGTAGTCGCGGTGATGGTGGTGCTTTAAGGGACATGTCTAATTAAGATGACGATAATGATGATACTTTAATTAACATAGGAGTTCAACAAACTGAAATGAAAACAATATATTTTACAGAATCGCTGAAATAAAAATGTTGGGTTGAAATTATAAGATATAAATTTTATTGAAATATAACATAATTATAGAGGCGGATTCAGCGTACATTTTGTCTGTATGAAATATGGCGTAATCATAGAGGCACACCCCACTGTATATATATATATATATATATATATATATATATATATATATATATATATATATATATATATATATATATACATATATATATATGTATGTATATATGTGTGTATATTATATAAATATATATATACGTATATATATGTATGTATATACATATATATATATACATATATCTATACATATATATATATATATATACAAACATATATATATATACACACATACATATATATGTATGTATATTTATATATGTATATATGTGTGTATATACAGATATATATATATATATATATATATATATATATATATATATATATATATATATATATATATATATATACGCACACACAAACGCAATACAGGACACAGACAGAAAGACAGGTGAAGGTATAGGTGTGTAGTCAAGAATTTTGTTTTAACGATGTTTTTTGATAGGAGGTATTCCTGAAAGTTTTAAGGATGTCGCTAAGTGCCTGGTTGGAGGTCCAACCTTCCGAGTTGTTTTACTGGACTTAGAAAAACTGAAGGACAGATGAATATGTGACTGGGGAATATGTTGAATAAAATCATAATTAACTGATTCTCCTGTATTTTCTTTTCAGCGCCCCTTCATAGACATTGCTGTTGCAAAAGAACCAATCGATTAACCACACAGCAGTCTCTGAAGACTGGATCATTGAAATGAGGATCGAATTGGCTAGTTTTGTCTCTTACAACAGAATCATCAGAGATTGTATATTTTCTATCTGATGATGTTCAGAAGCCCCCGGCTTCAAACGAAGTTTGATACTAACAAATTATTACAAACTGATTTCTATAAATATGAAGACCAACAAATGATGAATAGAATGCCAACACACACACACACACATACACACACACACACACACACACACACACACACACACACGCACACACACACACACACACACAAACACAGAGGAGACTATGGGGATGAGAGCGGCTCTTTAAGTATAGCCATATAGGTTTCTATGTATGTGTTGGTTTACGTATGAGTATGTAGATGTACGTGTATATAAAAGTCATATATGCAGATATATATATATATATATACACTTAGATACACATACAAAGCTATCTATCTATCTATCTATTTTTCTGCGTGTTTGTGTGTCTATCTATATATCTGTCTATCTGTCTGTCTGTCTGCCTGTCTGCCTGTCTGTCTATCTGTCTATCTATCTAACTAACTAATATATATGTATGTGTATGTGCACTTATATATATATATATATATATATATATATATATATATATATGCGTGTGTGTGTGTGTCTGTGTCTGTGTATACATATAAATGTATATGTACATCTGTGTGTATATACATTTGGATATAAATATATGTATAAAAGTCTATATACATGTATACGCATATATACATATATATATATATATACATACATACACACGCATAAGCATATATATATATATAGAGACTTATACGGCATAAACAGAGCATTCTGTAACGATATATGACATACAAAAGGATTTTAATGTACTTCTTTATACCTTTGAAATCATAAATTATTAATTAAATAAACGAGTGTATATAATACAATTTGCGAAACAGCTAAACATTAATAATGAAAGTATATTAGATATCTTCCCATGATAAACTTGGATATCAAAATCAATATATTATTATTATTATTATTATTATTATTATTATTATTATTATTATTATTATTATTATTATTATTATTATTATTATTATTATTATCATTATTATGATTATTATTACTATTGTATAAAAGAAAATATAATATACCTAGCATTCTGTAACTATATATTTATTGCTAACTTGAATCACTCAGCTTTTAAGAGTTTCGTTAACTAGAACATGTCTGGAAATTCTAAACTAAATTTGTTAAGGGGTAATAATAGAAATCGTAACGATATCACGAATAAAATTCCTCTTAATAATCCCGGAAATATTAGCGACTACTGTAAACTAATTAAATTTAATATTTTATAAAGAGTTAATTAAAGAGAATTTATTACGTTTAATATATTATCCTGCTAAAACTACCATTATTAAGTAATATTTTTACGACAGGATCTTTTCAAGAAGCAACGTGGAATCACTTATCGTTCCTTCTTGAGTACTGTATTATTAACTTGACAAGCTGCCATTGTGATGTATAAAGTCTGTTTGTGACAAAATAAATTATTTATGCAGTAAAAGAGTCCAAGATCTTTTAATACCCGTGCGTATTGATTAGGCGTAGATTTATATTAATTTAAAATAATGCTTAAGTCCCGTGATACCGTTACAAGATAGTGGCTGTATGGTAAGAAGACTGCTTTGCAAGCACATGGTTCTGGGTTCAATTTCACTTTGTGGCACCTTGGGAAAGTGACTTTTACTATAGCCTCAGACTGATTAAATCCTTATGAGAGGATATATATATATATATATTTTTTTCTGACCGAAATTTCGAAGCCACTGCAAATGTTGTGTTAACATCAGCTCTATAATGCAAATATTATGAACGCTACATACATTCAATACGTGTTGTTAAACGCTTTTAGGCTGCAGTATGTCGTCTAACGAAAGTCCGATTAAAGATATCGTTATAAAATACAATAGAGATTAAAGCTAGGGGAGTCTAATCGCCCCAGGAGTGAAAAAGAACGACAGATATCGATATTTTGCTGTTACTTCACCGTTAAAGCAAATTCGAAGCGCTGGTCTGAAGTAAATACAGACGCCGCAAAATCTATCTACTGACGTACAACAGCACTGCACAAGCAAAACAAAATTCCGTGGATGAAATATCACAGCCTGAAAGCGCTTAACAACACACACACTATTAGGTATGTAGCATGGATAATGGTTACATCATAGAGATGTTGTAACACAAAGTTTGAATCTGATATGATTGAGAATATCGACGAAGGTGTGGAGTCTGTCTGATAATTTCTTGGGACTACTTTATTTGGTTGAATTTGTTTGTTACTCAAGAACAACAGCACAAACGGAGCCACAACGCACCGCTCTACGGTAAACTACCCAGCACCTCACCCACCATTTTCGATTACATCACAAAGCTCATCAAGGTACATCACGCCACATACCACAAAACACATTTCATCAAGCTACATCGATCACACCGCATAAAACAGCCACCAGACACTCAAAACAGCAACAAACCAAACTGCAGCAACTTCCACACAACATGTCTTTCCACTCGACAGTACTCTTCAGTAACAAACCACACCGAAGACTGCACTACACTACAACACACCGAAGTAACTAGAGGTAACAGCACATTACACAATGCCTTCGTAATTAACACAGTAGAGGCCACATCAAATTGCAAGCCACTCTACACTGAGGCATGCTCAAGTACTACCACAGGACAGGTCATATCAAAGACCAACCAATGTGACTACCACATCGAAGACGGCATTACACTACAGCATACAGTAGTAACTATCTCAACACAACCACACCACATTAAACAATACCCCAGTAACTAACACACTAGGAACCACATATTACATGCCACTTAACACTACATCACTCTGCAGCATCTATCATAAGAAAGATTATATCGAAGACCGTATTACACTACACTCCGGCATACCACGATAACCATCTCATCGCAAGCCACATCACTCTCAATAATGACCCAAGAAACTGTCATAGTACAGACAGCCATCACACTACACAACACCGATATAACAACCACATAACAGGACGCACCACACCTCACTACACCAGAATAACTACCAAGCCCTTGGCTACACCATCCAGTAGACTGTTGGTAACACCACTCTAGATTCCCGTAGGAAACTGACTGTCAGTAAAATGTCCAAGTGAAGCTGAAGTTACAGTGTTGAGAGGAAATTAATTTGTCAATGTATGGGATATATACACTCTTTATCATGATATATATACACTCTTTATTATGAGTGAGCCATGGGTGGTGTCTGGATAGAGTGCGGGGTTAAGTGACTGGGTGGATGGACTTAATAAACGAAGATTTTATTAGTAGGTGTTTGTATGCAGTGGGTGTATATGTATATAGGTGAATAGAAATGCGAGTATATGTATGGCAGAGTGTGTCTATACGGCTGTGTACATTGACACGTGTATGTGTGTACGTGTGTGCGCGCGCGTATGTGTGTATGTAGCATATATATATATATATATATATATATATATATATATATATATGTATATATAAACATATATACATACACATATATAAGTACACATTAATATGCATCAATGTATTCTTTAAATATGTATGTGTGTGTGTATCTATCCGTGTGTGTGTACATGTTGCGGGAATGAGCCAATCACATGCGTTCGTGTATGTGAATATAAGTTATGCTATGTGCTAACGGGACATAAATATTTATATATATATATACACGTACGTGCGTGAGTTTACATTTACACAGACTATATATTTTTATAGAGATGCTGGGAGAGCCATTATATAAGACTGGACTAATCATGAATTTATTGTGTATATAATAAAAGGTGTTCAGGACTGGTAAATAATATATGAATGTGATTTGAGAGTCACTAAGTGATCGAAACATACTGATACACAGAGACAAAGAGAGAGACAAAGAGAGAGAGAGCGAGAGAGAGAGAGAGAGAGAGAGAGAGAGAGAGAGAGAGAAGAGAGAGAGAGAGAGAGAGAGAGAGAGAGAGAGAGAGAGAGAGAGACTTACTAATAGACGGACACAGAGAAATAGCTGTGTGTAAGTGTATATATATATATATATATGCATATACATATATATATTATCTTTTACCTCTTTCAGTCATTAGACTACGGACATGCTGGGGCACCGCCGCGAAGACTTTATAGTCGAGTGTATAGACGGTAGTACTTTTTTAATCCTGTTACTTATTCTCTCTCTCTCTGTATATATATATATATATATATATATATATATATATATATATATATATATAGAGAGAGAGAGAGAGAGAGAGTATATAGGGTACTTAGTTCATAGAATGTTAACTACTTGCATGGACGGCTAAAATCATGCGCGTATGTAAATAAATACATGTGTGTGTATGTATGTATGTATATATTTATATATATGTATGTATATTTATATATATACATATACATTCATATATATATTCATATATATATATATGTGCGTATATATATATGTGTGTGTGTGTGTGTGTGTGTGTGTGTGTGTCTGTGTATGTATCAGCAAGGCCGCTGTCAAATGATTGAAAGAAGTAAATAAATAAAAGAATATATATGTATGGATATATATATATATATATATATATATATATATATATATATATATATATATATATACACGGAAGCGGGAAGTCTTATATATTTATAAAGTTAGACAGATAGCTCTATATAATATAAACAGATGAATATTTGCATGCGTGCTTGCATCTATCAGCCAGTTCAATGACATGAATATTCATAAAATTACCATCACGAGGCCCCGCTTCAACACGCTCGATATTTTTTCTTGTCTCTTTTGTTTCATATTTAAATCAAAAAATAAAATCTAAAAGACTTGTCAGACAAAATTCCCTGTAGATCTAACGACATTTGTGTTTTTTTTTTTTTTTTTTTTGGTTTTTGTCTTGGAATTTTGAAAAGGCAAAAGCGAATACGGGCAGAACACTATTATATTACGAAAGTATTACTCACATACATACAAAAACAAAAACACAAAAATAAAATAAATAAGAATCAGTTGAAAATAAAAACAAAGTAAAACATAAACAAAATAATAATAATAATAATAATAATAATAATAATAATAATAATAATAATAATAATAATAATAATAATAATAATAAAAGAGTACAAAACGCTTAAAACAAGGAGAACCAGAAACGAAACAGTATATTAATAATAATAATAATAATAATAATAATAGCAACAAAAACAACAACAATATAAGGAGAAAAGAAGAAAATGTAAAGCCAATAGTTATTGTATATTCTCAAGGATGGAATAACAAATAAGATGAGTCGAAATGCCATCAATCAAAACGAGGCTTACAACACTTCATGTCGTATTAAACTTCAAGATTTTCTGGAGGAATGTGTTGAAATTACGGACGAGTTTCTGGTTGGTAGATTTATTGAAGTGTTTTTAGTGTCGATGATGTTGTCGCTGTCGCTGCTGCTGGCATCACTGTTCCTATTTCTATTATTGCAAATAATAATAATAATAATAATAATAATCATAATAATAATAATAATAATAATAATAATAATAATAACAATAATAATAATAATAATAATAATAATAATAATAATAATAATAATAATAATAGACAAATACATAACCAACGCACCAGGACTTACGAATGCATATAACATACAGAAAATAGCGCTGCTAGGCATCACGCACATTCTACGTAAAGCACTTTTAATACTTTAAAAGTAAGAACACCACAACATACCACTACACATACTCAAGGGACACAGAGCTGCGCTTTGTAGTGCAGTGAAAGCACGTGATAAAGATAAGAAAAAAATAATAACTGACGCAGTACAATCCCTTGAAGAGTTTGCACTCCTCCAACAGCAAAAGAAAAAAAACAAAACAAAAAGAACACATAATATGGTACAAATCCCGGCAACGCAGAGATGTAGCAGTGAAGCAGTAGAAAACTGCCTGACGCACACACAAACACACACATATGGTGATTACTCCATCTTCACAGATGATTGCTGTCTCACTGAGCTTCCTTGTTGTCAATCACATTTTTTGACGTTCCGTCTGTGACCTCTCAGATGACAAGGCAGCAGATCAGCATGACTGGAAGGATAGGCGACTGGTTTAACCGGATCACTTTGTGAGATATAATCCTTGTGATCCATCATAAGTTTCCTTAGACCCAACATCAACTTGCGAGCACTTTCACACGCTACACTCGTCCAATCACCGGGTTTAGAAGGAAGGACGTTGCATGCATTTGATCTTTCGTGGGACTACAGATGGTCGATATAGGTAGGTTTGGCAAAAGCTACACATACACACTCTCGCTTAAGAGACACGTGCACACAGTACAAATCTGCTTTAATGCCACACACTCAACCACATGTTTGCAAACCCCGAGAACTGTCTCACTCTAAAAACAAAAAAAAAAACCTTTCAATTTATTAACAACCGGTTTTAACTCGAAGAAGTTATATAAATGTCAAAGAAAACATGCATTTATCCTTCGAATACGTGTTTTGAAATGCTATCGCGCTGATCTGTTTTTGACAATTGTGAATTCATAATTTGTATGTCATAGGCGCACGCGCGCGCGTGTAACGGTAGCGCTGAGATCTGTCTGTTAGTCCTTCTCAAAGTATTCTCAGCCCTCGCTACAATAAATATTTCCTCTCCAATTTGTATGGACGATGATTTATTTTACACTTTGTTTTAGAGTCAGTTGGAAATTGACAAAACAAAAACATAATCTTACATAATCATACATACATACGTACACGTGCCCAAACACACGCATCCACGTATATATTTACACATATATGCATGGATATATATTCATATATATATACATGTATACACACACTCGGATATTCATGCACACGTACATATATACATGCATATACATACATAAAGATATATATATATATATCTTTATGTATCTATATATATATTTAAATATGTATATATATATAGGTATATATATATTTATATATATATACATACATATATATATATATATATATATATATATATATATATATATAGAGAGAGAGAGAGAGAGAGAGAGAGAGAGAAAAAAAAAGAAGGGAAAAAGAGAGAGGGGTTTGTGATATATATATGTATATATGTATATATATGTATATACATAGAGAGAGAGCGGATTAGAGAGGAGTAGAGAGAGAGAGAGAGATAGAGAGAGAGCGAGAGAGAAAGAAAGAGAAAGGGAGGGAGAGAGAGAGAAATACACCGACTCCACTTGTTGGTCAAATCACACATTAATGTCTGCAGAAGGAAGAACCAGATGACGTTTTTGGGGATTTGTTTTTCAGTTAATGTGAAATATTTAACAGGCTGCTCGGTCAACGTGTCGCCATTAGCGACCGTTGATTGGTTGAAATCACTGACTATTCACCGCCATCTTTGATTTGTTTTTCCTTTGTCTTTTTGCAGACATTCAATGACGAGGATTTGCTAACTGAAGTAAACATCATAAATAATTAACATTGTTTGTCATAAAGTTTATTGTTAGGTGAAGCTCGATGTAAATATAGGATTATAAATATGTGAGTTCTTGTATGTGTGACACAAGTATGTGACTATATGAGAGTATCTGCAGTAGTGAATTGAATCTGCGTATCCTCTTGGTCTGCCATATCTATCTATCTATCTATCTATCTATCTATCTATCTATCTATCTATCTATCTATCTATCTATCTGTCTGTCTGTCTGTCTGTCTATCTATCTATCTATCTATCTATCTATCTATCTATCTATCTATCTATCTGTCTATATACCTGTCTGTCTACATACCTGTTCATTTATGTATTTATTTTTCGAAGTACGCCATCTCTCTCTCTCTCTCTCTCTCTCTCTCTCCCCTCTCTCTCTCTCTCTCTCTCTCTCTCCCTCTCTCTCTCTCTCTCTATCTATCTATCTCTGTCGATTTAAATATTTATCTCCCTGTCTACACACCTTTCTGTTATTCTCTTCTCTATTACCCTACCCCATTCAAGCTAAACACACACACACATACGGACACACACACACACACATGCATAAAGGCACACTTATATACACATGCAGGCATACATACTCATACGTTCCTGAACAACGAATACTAGCCTTCTGTCTGTTAAGTGGCCCAATATCTTTCTTTATATTATTATATATCTGCATTTCCTTCACTTTAAGTTCCGTGCTAAGCAATGCATTCTTCAGATGGATAGCGTATTTGCTTTCATTTTTGAGCAAAAATATAATCTGACTGAATGAATTTTTTTACACAGAAGTCAATCATGGAAAAGTCAAAAATTATCTCCTACATATTGTGTAGTTGCATGTGTGTATGTATGTATATATATATATATATATATATATATATATATATATATATATATATATATATATATATATATATATATATACACACACATTCTTTTATTTTTTTACTTGTTTCAGTCATTCTGACTGCGTCCATGTTGGAGCACCGCCTTTCATCGAACGAATCGACCTCAGGGCTTATTCTTTGTAAGCCTAATACTTATTCTGTCGGTTTCTTTTGTCGAACCACTATGTTACGGGGACGCAAGCGCATCACCATCGGTTCTCAAGTGATGTTGGGGGATGGAAAAACACAGACACACAATCATATACACACATACACACGTATATGTATGTATGTATGTAACCCCTACGTTACATACATATGTATTTCTCATAATCCCTACGTATCTCACTTTATGATATGTTGAAGAGATGTGTCATAGATTTAATATGGAAATAACTTGTCAGAAAAAAGTATGAATAGTTCTTAAAAGAAAATAACAAAGAATTCTTTTTGATAATTATTTAAAAAACAAAAACAAAACAAGAAACAGAAATTTAAACTGTTGCGTCGTTGCTTTAGGAGTTGGAGATATCCCACGATGAGTATTTAAACGATCAATCACAAAGTTAGTTACGATTGCAAAGAACGGTGGTTGTTAATTGTTTAGTTATATTAGCTGTGTTGTGGTGCTTATTGGAGGCGGGAGGAGGAGGTGGTAGGGGTAGAGGAGGTTGAAGGTGATGATATTTATGCGCTGTGTCGGGTCGGTTGGCGGGTGAGCGTGGTAGGGAATGGGTGGTGGTGGTGACTCGAAGTGTGTTGAATAATAGAGCAGGCGGTAGAAGTTACAAGAACTAGCAACAATAAAAGCATAACTATAAATAAATAAATAAATAAACAAATAAAATAAAAAGATAAATGAATAAATAAAATAAATAAAATAAATAAATAAATAAATAAATAAATAAATAATGGAGTGGAAAGAAAAAATACGGGTAAAAGTACAGAAATTCTTTCATGGAATTTTAAACAAGAAGAAAGAATAACATGACTATGAGATGGGTGGAGGTGTGGAAGTGGCGAGGGGTGGGGGGCGTGAAAGACGCTGCAAAAACAATTTAAATGAATTCAAAGATGCAAATGAAACAATGAAGAAAAATATAAAAGTTATAAGAAAATGTAATAATGATAACAACAACAACAATGCTACTACTACTACTACTACTACTACTACTACTACTACTACTACTACTACTACTACTACTACTACTACTAATAATAATAATAATAATAATAATAATAATAATGGTGAGCAAAGAAAAATAACGATTGATGGGAATATACCAGGGAATAGTTTCATAAAGAATGAATTGGTGAAAAGATGAAGAAAGATAAGGAGGAAGGTGGGTGGTAGAGTATGAATGTGGGAAGGTGGTAGTGCGATGAAGGAGGAGAAGGAATGAATAAGAAGGTAGGAGAGAGGAAGAAAAAGAGGGAGAATTAGAGGAGAAAAAGAAGAGGAAGTAAATGGGAAAGGAAAAGAAGATGAAGATGATTAAGAAGATGATGAAGGAGATGATGATGAAGAAAAAGAAGAAGAAGAAGAAGAAGAAGGAGGAGGAGGAGGAGGAGGAGAATATGAAGATGATGAAGGAGGAGAAGGTGGAGCGGAGAAGAAGAAAGAGGAGGAGGAGGAGGAGAAGAAGAAGAAGACAATGAAATTAAAAGGTGTGAATAAAAATTAAGATGTAGACATAAAAGCCATTGATAAAGATAGAAAGAAAGAAAGAAAGAAAGAAAGGAAGAAATAAAAAGAAAAAGAAAGAAAGAGGAAAGATAAAGAACAAAGAAGAGAAAAAAAGAAAGGAAATAGAAAGAAAGAAAGGTAAGTATGAGGAAACTACAAAGGTGAATGGAAAAGAAAAGCGAGAACGAAAAAAAGTAAACTAGTTAAAGCGAAAGAGAATAAGGTGTGATTGCATGGATGGGGGTGGGGGTAAGTTGTGGTGGTGGGAGTTAATGGAAAGGTAAGTGTGGTGGGTGGAGGTGAGAGAAAGACATATGATGTCAATTGATTATTAGGATTGTGATAAAGATGACTTAAGGTGTGTTATACAGAGATGATGTGCGTGTGGGAGATAAATAGATTATCTCTCACTTGTGAGATAACAGTATTTACTGAAGACGTGAGATAAATAGAATATTTGTTAATGGATTTGTGTGGTTTTGTATGTTTGTGTGTATGCGATTGTATGTATGCGTTTGTGTAGACGTAAAAATGAATGTGAGACTGAAATCTCCTCTCCGAAAACGTGGTTCTAGAATCTATCTCACTGTACAACTCTTTAAAGAAGTATTTTCTGCTAGAGTCTCTGGCTGACGAATGCCTTCGAGCGAAATTTGCTTCTTAGCACACAGCCGGTCGAGAAATCCTTGTCCTGATCGGTCAGTTTCGGCTAATTCTGTAGCCTCGTCAGTAGGGACCACTCGATCCTGCTGATTCTGGACTTAATTCCCTGTTAGTCCATATGTACACAATCATGTGCTTTAACTACAGTACTGGAACCTTTAGCTCTTATTTCTAGCAATCTAGGCGTTCTAACACTCCAGTCATATATATATTTATCATATACAAAGAGATAACTCTTTGTTATTATTCAGCCCTAACTCAGCTGAGATCTAGCAGGCCTATGACTAAATACACTCCAGTAATGACCATTCCAGTGATCGTATCAGTCCTGGTATCTAAGGCTACACCGTTGATTCTCGACTTCCTTTTCCTTGAGAGCAGGTTGTGATTTATAGGAAATACAGTTGCTATTTTCAGCAGTCATTGGTCTGCTCAGTTTCTTTCAAAAAGTTTGCTTTTGGATAAAGACTTGAGGAAGTTCATATCTTAGAAATGTAAATCTACAGCATTAAGAATGAAAACGTTAAATACACTATTTATCACATAAACGTGGAATACTTTCATATATCATTGCATGGATATAATATCCTCTAAATACATCACTTTCTAGCCGTAGAATAATTTCTTCTTCACACAATCTTGAAATACTCCATCACACAATTTCAAAGACAACATTTATCACACGACTGTTATATATATGCCGTCCTTGTATCTCCTACATATCAAACACAGACAGAGACGCATACACACACACACACACACACACACACACACACACGCACACACGCACACACACACACACACACACACACACACACACACACACACATACTCACACGTAGTACACCCATTGGCGCTGTTGTGTTTATCACAGAGTCAACCAAATATTCCATTTATCACATAGCCTCTACATGTCATTATCCACTTCATCTAGTTTACATAACAGCGTTTCCCTCTGAGACGCAACTGATTATATAAAACCGTGTTTTGTTGTTGTTGTTTAACCCCAGGTCAGTTCTTGCCGAGCTGATCTATGATTAAAGTAAATTCTGGCTATGACAAACCAGTGCAAGTCTTTCTAAATATACTTTTATCTGACACTGCGTTATGCAATATATCATAAAAGACGATAAACTGTGATGTGAGTGAGATGTAGCTGCCACTTCTAGCAGATAGAATTACCACATAGTGACTGTCTTTAGGTCAACAACACCCACGATAATATATCGCATATTACATAAATATATCACATATTCAGGGCTTGATTAAGACCCATCGAGACCCTAAGCCATAAAATAAATTTACATTTTTTCAAAATGAAACTAAACTAACAAAAAAAAAAAAAATGAAAATAATGTTTATTTTTGTATTTTTCCATTTTATTTATATTTGAAAAGTTTTCTCCTTTTTAGAATTGCAAAGTCTTTAATCAAATCCTCACTATGACACCATGAACACATCAAAATCATATTTCCCATCATATACTCTACTCCGAAATTTATTTAACACATTTAAAGTCATTTCTTTTGTGCCGTAAACCATTTACTATACCCGTGGTGTCCCCCGATCCTTTGATGCCCTAATCACCTGCTTATTTTGCTAAATGGTTAATCCAGTGGTACACCTATTACATAATTATTTCCAGCCTCATTATATAAATTTTCCTAATTAATGAGTAGCATTTACACAAGAAATGTCTTCTCAATTCATTCTTAAATCTGGTAATCGTAGTTAAACCTTCTCTCCAATGAAGAGGTCTAAATCAGCCGAAACATTCCCAGAGTTATTTCTCCGCTTAGGAAACTCTCGGCTCACTCTTCACTCTTCAGCCCCAGTTCAATCTTGCTTTTCATCAATTCAAACTATGAAATTCTCTCCCTTGATTTAGTATTATAATATTCACAATAAAGCTTGATAAGTTATCTTTGTGTTTGAATATTGTTCCTCTTGTTTTTGAACTCTTGTGTACAGATGAGTGTCTACGTAAGTGTGTGTGTGTGTGTTTACGTGAGAGCGTGAACCTGTGTGTATATGAGTGAGCGCTCTATGTGCTTACCACAGTGTATATCAACATGTGTACGTAGTGAGCATATGTATGCGTGTGTGTGTGTGTGTATGAGTGAGTGTGCCTAGGCGTATCATTCGTGTTCCATTATTTCAAATATGTAAATTAGCCACATGATAAACATTAAAGATTTTCTTCTAATTACAATTGTCATTTCAGCTAATTAAGAACTTCCTTTCTCTCACTTCATTAGTATATTAGCCAACATATTTCAAACAGCGAAGTCAGCACAGAGGGCAGAATCGTTAGCACACAGAGCAAGATGCTTAACAACATTTTCCTGCTCCCTATGTTCACAGTTCAAATTCCGCTGCGGCCGACTTTGCCTTCATGTTTCGGACTTATTAAAATAAGTACCCTTTTTTTGAACTTTGGGGGTCAATGTAATCCTATAACCCCTTCCCCCAATTTGCAGGCATTATGTCAAAATTCGAAATCAATATTTAACTACATTCCATTTGTTACAGGGTATGCATGGCGAAGAGGACGATGTCCCCTCTCCATGCCAAGAGGAAAGGCAAAAGGGCCGATACAGCTTGGCACTTGTGGCGTCGCATCTCATTTCTACAGCTGAGCGAACTGGAGCAACAGGAAAGAAAGTGTTTTGCTCAAGAATACAACACACAACCCGATTTGGGAATCGAACTCACTACCTCATGATTGTAAAACTGACGCTCTAACCACTGAGCCATGCATCTTGCGGGGTAGAGGCTGTGATTTATTGCTTTGTGTAACACATCTGCGATTGTCTGCTGTTTAACCGAGGTGCAGAAGGGTGCATTGGAAAAATTTAGCTACTTGCCGGAGTAAAATAGTTTAGCAGCGTTTCGTCCGTCTTTGCATTCTGAGTTCAAATTCCGCTGAGGTTGACTTTGTTTTCCATCCTCTCTGGGACGACAAAATAAGTACCAGTCAAATACTGAGGTCGATGTAACCAACTGCTCCCCCCCCCCCTCTCCCGAAATGGCTGACCTTGTGCCGACATTTGAGACCAATTTAGATACAGCTAAACATGAATGCACACACAAACACACGAATACACACACACACACACACACACACACACACACATATCAATGCACCTATTGATCAAAGATTTCTCCCCCCTCTCTCTCTCTCTCTCTCTCTCTATCTATCTATCTATGGCCTCCCACCCTCATTGTCTTAGTCACAATGTCTCTGTTATTTCATTTTAACTGCATACATACACACATACATACGTACATACATACATACATACACACATACACACATACACACACACATACATACATACATACGTACATACATACATACATTCATATACAACCGTGAATCGATTCCAGTGTGTGTGTGCGAGTGCGTGTGTATATGTGACGTATAATTGAGTCTGGCTATTTATGAGTTTGTCTCTGTGTATGTGTTTGAATGCCGTTACTTGTCTCCGCCGCACCTCCATTCAACTTCCATACACATTAAACATGGTTTTATTGAAATAACGGTGGATTTTATGGCTCAAGCGGATCGTAAAAAACCTCTTTCAATTAAAACAAACATTTTACACTGGACAGGGTTAATTTCAACCATAATCTATATCCCTCCCCCTTTTCCTCTCTTTCTCTCTCTGTCTCTCTATACGTTTATGTGTGTGCATGCGTGTGTATATGTACGTGTGTGTATGTATGACTATATATTTATTATATAAATTTATATTATAGTTATGTGCATATATATACATACAAATATATATGCATCTTTATGTATTATACACACATATATATATATACACATATATATGCATATACAAATGCATGTATATATACGTATATATGCATCGATATATTTGTATGAACATACATTCACGCAAACGAGCACATGCATACACACGCATACACGCACATTCACACACACAAACACACACACACGCACACAAACACACACACACACACACACATTCATACGCGCGCACATACATGTATGAGACTGCTGAAATAAGTGCGTGTGATGGCAATATTTTCGATATTTCACATTTAATAAAATTGTTTCTGTTCTCAGGAAACAAATTATAATATTATATCAAGATTTAGAGTGCATCCTGTTTTAGAATACAATACTTCTTAGTGTAGACACTATTGTTATTACATCTTAACTGTACACCAATTTTATTAGAGTCGCCATTCTCAATAATGTTACATCACAGCGGGAATTGTGTTTCGTCACGGACGGCTACTTATTTTTGTCACCTCCTCTCTTTCGAGTAGTCGTCGCGATACTACGGCGTCAATTTTGCACTAGCTGTAGCGGTATCGAATCTGGCTTCCGCCTCAGTGTGTATCGGCTGACTGTAAACAGCTAGGATACTTGTCTCCACTTTTATACTATAGGACATGCTCGTAGAGCAAAACCCATATGTACATATTTATATATTTATAATTAATAATTAATTATGAATTTATTAATTTGGACTTTAATGCTTGCTAGCCACTTATATTATTGTTGTTAAGAAAAAATGTCAACAATGTTTCAAAATGGAGACAAACACCATTCCTCCATGTGATAAAATTTTTTGTATGTATGTGTGTGAGAGAGAGAGAGAGAGAGAGAGAGAGAGAGAGAGAGAGAGACTATATTTCCTCATAACATATAGACAAATAAGTGTCATTTGATATGATGAGGGTTCCAGTTGATCCGATCAACGGAACAGCCTGCTCGTGGAATTAACGCGCAAATGGCTGAGTACTCCACAGACACGTATACCCACCGTTAACCTAGTTCTCAAGGATATTCAGCGTGACACAGAATTTGACAAGGCCGGCTCTTTCAATTAGATATACAATTCATTGTAAGAACTGAGATGACTGGAGCAACGTGAAAAAAAATTTGTTTTGACCGAGGACAGGAATCGAGCTCATGACCTTATGATCGCGAGTCATACATCCTAACCACTAAGCCACGCGCCTTCATCACACAAGCCGTCGCTCACAAAACATAAGTATGTATGTATAATTAGAGTTGATGTAACTCATGTGTCACATGGATGTGTGTTACGGGATACTTGTATTTCACGGAGTAAATTTATGTGAGTCACTGGATGCAGCTCACCATAGAGAAGTGAGAAGAGAAATAACTCGGAATAACAGAGAAATTTCTCCAGATTTTGCTCACACTTCGCTCATATCGCACTCACACTTCACACTTACTGTTGCCTCTCACTCTGTTCTCACTTCTCCCAAACTTCGTCCACACTCAGCCTACACTTCGTTCACACCCAGCCTACACTTCGTTCACACTTTTCTCAGGAATTCTCCCAATTTTATTCATATCTGTCGTTCACTTAACTTTACCAAATCAATTTCTTCGACGTTAGACGAACATGGATTGAACATTATTAAAGCTAAACGTACACAGACACACACACACACACATACACACACGCACACACACACACACACACACACACACACACACAAAGCATTATGTTATCAACCTACTCTTCTTCTCTCTCTCTCTCTCTCTCTCTCTCTCTCTCTCTCTCTCTCTCTCTCTCTCCTTTTCTCTCGCCTTGAAACAGCAAGAGTAAGTCATAAAGTTTAAGGAGAAACTCAATTTTTTTGTCGGATAAGTGTAAAATTGGCTGACAAGGAATTTCCGATTAATCCAGAAGGCAAAAACCTACAGAAAAAAAGGTAGAGAATCTTATTCCTCCATTGTTTGCAAGCAGAATTTTATATAATTTCACGGCAACTTATCAAACTTATTTGAATTCTTGCCAATGATATTAAAGCAGTTACGATTGTGAAATTTCTTAATTTGATAAAAACCGTTCCAAGTTGGATTGTATTTTCTTGTAGAATTTCTTCCTAAATCTATAGAAAAACAGAGGTTGAGGGTGCGTATGGGATGTTGAGACGTTGAGAGAGCGGTGAGTAAGGATCTGGGGTGTAGTGGAAGAAAAGGTAAGGGCCAGGTAAGATTTGAAGAAGAAGAAGAAGAAGAAGAAGATGAGGAAGAAGATGAGGTAGAAGAGGAAGGAGAAAAGTGGTAAATACTGGAATTAGGAAAGGAACTGCGCATTCTTCTCCACAATATCTACCTATGGTCAATTGTATTTGGTTTTAATTGCATTTGCCAGGGCCCAAAACGTGAATCCTTTCATTGGAATTGGTTCATAAGGGGGTGGTGGTGGCAGAAGGGAGATTGGGAGGAGCGTGTAGTAGAAAGAGGGGCGGGAGTACAGTGGAAGAAGATGAAGGAGGTGAGGATGATGAGGATGATGATGATGATGATGATGATGTTGTGGTGGTGGTGGTGATGATGGTGCTTGTGACGACGTCGACTACTGTAGCGATGATGATGATGACGATGATGATGCTGAAAGGGAAAAATTTATGAAGCAAATTAGATTGAGAATTAAGGAAAGGCGAAAGAAATAACAGAAAAGAGAATAAATATGGAAGACGCGATGGTGATGATGACGCTGACGAGTAACCGCAGTAGTTGTAACGGCAATAATAATAATAATAATAATAATAATAATAATAATAATAATAATAATAATAATAATAATAATAATAATTACAACAACAATCATCATCAGCAGCACCAGTACCATCTTCATCATCATCATCATCATCATCATCTTCTTCATCATCATCATCATCATCATCATCGTCATCGTCATCGTCGTCGTCGTCGTCGTAGTCGTCATCATCATCATCATCATCATCATCATCATCATCATCACTACCACCACCACCATCATCACCATCATCATCGTCAACACCGTCTTCATCATCATTATTGTATTTGTTGTTGTTATAGTTGTAGTTGTTGCACTTCTTCTTGGGTAAATAGAACAACTCTAAGCAATGCTCGGACGCGGCACAATTAGGGGCTGCACAGGTTTATCGCTGTGCTTATTTGGACATTCCTGTATAGTGGCGATTGTGGCCAGTTGAGCATATCTCGAAATAATAGTGCCCCTCGCTTGTACAACCACACCAAAGATTTGGACATAAGGAGATAAAAAGATAGTTACGGATACATGCCTCTAGTGTAATGGTCATCGTCGGCACGGTAGCTGCTCTAACCTAGACCCAGCTACCAAATGACCAAATTAATAATGAGAATCTCCACTCTGCAAGCTCTCCAGAACACGCAAGCTAATTGGCCATTATCAATGCGTAGAATTGCATCAATCCTCACCAGATATGCAAATATGGCCGAACTGGAATGACCACCCATCGCATTCAGGTACAAATCAGGGATAGGGATTAGAATTTGGAGGAAGACGCAAATTGATTGCATCGATCGCATTTGATTGCATCGATCTTAGAGAAATAAAATGCAAAGACGACCACAGCAGAATTTAAACTCAAAAATATATATCTTAAAAATCCACAACTAATAAAATGGGATGTTTGTATCTGGTGCTCTAACGATTATGCTATTCCAGTTTTATTGGCAGCAAAGGTCAACATATTGTGGATATTAGGAGGCAAAAGGAAGTAGTAGTAGTAGTAGTAGTAGTAGTAGTAGTAGTAGTAGTAGTAGTAGCAGTAGTAGTAGTAGTAGTAGTAGTACGTGTTGATGATGATGATGGAGGAAAAGAGGAAAGAGACGGACGACGACGACAACGATGACAAAGATGATGATGAGCGGGATGAGTAGGTGGAGGAGGGAGAAAAAGGAGAAGATAATGGAGAAGAAAAAGAGGAGAAGAAGAAGAATTAGAAGATAGCAAGGAAAAAGAGAGTAAATGAATCTCTTGGGTGTGTTTAAGGGACAACAATAGAACTGACATGGAAATATATGTGTGTGTGTGTGTGTGTGTGAGTATGTGTGC